>NC_070587.1:1241226-1261226 GCF_027409825.1 Scomber japonicus | reverse complement strand
TTACAGTAAAAGTACTGCAGTATTATGAGTGATGTAGTATGCAGTATTACAGTAAAAGTACTGCAGTATTATAGTGATGTAGTATGCAGTATTACAGTAAAGGTACTGCAGTATTATAGTGATGTAGTATGCAGTATTACAGTAAAAGTACTGCAGTATTATAGTGATGTAGTATGCAGTATTACAGTAAAAGTACTGCAGTATTATAGTGATGTAGTATGCAGTATTACAGTAAAAGTACTGCAGTATTATAGTGATGTAGTATGCAGTATTATGAGTGATGTAGTATGCAGTATTACAGTAAAAGTACTGCAGTATTATGAGTGATGTAGTATGCAGTATTACAGTAAAAGTACTACAGTATTATAGTGATGTAGTATGCAGTATTATAGTGATGTAGTATGCAGTATTATGAGTGATGTAGTATGCAGTATTATGAGTGAAGTAGTATGCAGTATTACAGTAAAAGTACTGCAGTATTATAGTGATGTAGTATGCAGTATTACAGTAAAAGTACTGCAGTATTATAGTGATGTAGTATGCAGTATTACAGTAAAAGTACTGCAGTATTATAGTGATGTAGTATGCAGTATTATGAGTGATGTAGTATGCAGTATTACAGTAAAAGTACTGCAGTATTATAGTGATGTAGTATGCAGTATTACAGTAAAAGTACTACAGTATTATAGTGATGTAGTATGCAGTATTACAGTAAAAGTACTGCAGTATTATAGTGATGTAGTATGCAGTATTACAGTAAAAGTACTGCAGTATTATAGTGATGTAGTATGCAGTATTACAGTAAAAGTACTGCAGTATTATAGTGATGTAGTATGCAGTATTACAGTAAAAGTACTGCAGTATTATAGTGTTGTAGTATGCAGTATTACAGTAAAAGTACTGCAGTATTATAGTGTTGTAGTATGCAGTATTACAGTAAAAGTACTGCAGTATTATAGTGATGTAGTATGCAGTATTACAGTAAAAGTACTGCAGTATTATAGTGATGTAGTATGCAGTATTACAGTAAAAGTACTGCAGTATTATGAGTGATGTAGTATGCAGTATTACAGTAAAAGTACTGCAGTATTATAGTGTTGTAGTATGCAGTATTACAGTAAAAGTACTGCAGTATTATGAGTGATGTAGTATGCAGTATTACAGTAAAAGTACTGCAGTATTATAGTGTTGTAGTATGCAGTATTACAGTAAAAGTACTGCAGTATTATAGTGGTGTAGTATGCAGTATTACAGTAAAAGTACTGCAGTATTATAGTGTTGTAGTATGCAGTATTACAGTAAAAGTACTGCAGTATTATGAGTGATGTAGTATGCAGTATTACAGTAAAAGTACTGCAGTATTATAGTGATGTAGTATGCAGTATTACAGTAAAAGTACTGCAGTATTATAGTGGTGTAGTATGCAGTATTACAGTAAAAGTACTGCAGTATTATAGTGATGTAGTATGCAGTATTACAGTAAAAGTACTGCAGTATTATAGTGATGTAGTATGCAGTATTACAGTAAAAGTACTGCAGTATTATAGTGATGTAGTATGCAGTATTACAGTAAAAGTACTACAGTATTATAGTGATGTAGTATGCAGTATTACAGTAAAAGTACTGCAGTATTATAGTGATGTAGTATGCAGTATTACAGTAAAAGTACTGTAGTATTTTTTTACTACTATCGTCTTTTTATCTGTTGAGTACTTACTTATTATTTATTGTTCTTTATTCTTTCTATTGATGCTCTTTCTGGGAGGTTTTTTTTCTATTTTTGGGACTATTAAAGAAATACACAGTGCTGGAGGTCTTGCAACAGGTTTCATCATCTTCCGCATCATTACAGAAATTAATGGCAAGTCACTTCAAGCATTAAGATTTTAACCCTTTATAGGACAGTCATTGAAAGGAAGGGAGGAAGGAAGGAAGGAAGGATGGATGGATGGAAGGAAGGAAGGGAAGGAAGGAGGGAGGAAAGAAGGAAAGGAAGGAAGGACGGAGGAAAGAAGGAAGGAAGGAAGGTAGGGGGAGGAAAGAAAGAGAGAAGGAGGGAGAGAGGGAGGAAGGGAAGAAAGAAGGAAGGAAGGAAGGAAGAAGAAAGGGGGATGGAGGAAGGAAGGGAGGAGAGAAGGAGGGAGGGAGGAAGGACAGATGGAAGGAAGGAAAGGAAGGAAGGACGGAGGAAATAAGGAACGAGGGAGGGAGAAAGGAAAAGAGGAAGGGAAGAAAGAAGGCAGGGAGGAAGGAAAGGAAGGAAGGAAGGAAGGAAGGAAGGATATTTTGGGATATTTACAGAAGTTACCAAATATAATTATTTGCCCAATAAAGGGTTAACGATGATTTCAATACTTACAGCTGTTTTGGATGCAGGATGGTGTGATGTGTGATGTGGGTCCCAACGTGCAGGAAGAGAAGGTCAGCGTTTCCAGGGTCAGGGAGCAGAAAGAAGGAGGAGAGAGAGAGAGAGAGAGAGAGAGGGAGAGAGAGAGAGAGAGAGAGAGAGAGAGGAACACAAAGAGAAAACAAAAAGCAAAAAGAAGGGAATCAATCTCTCTCTCAGGCCATCTGACAAACCGACTGCTCTGTCGCCGGGGGCAACAACGATTCATGATCTGAGCTCCTGCTACTGTAACAACACAGACATCTGACCAGTGTTGTACAGATTACGCTCCACTTGTCAAATTGACCCTATCTCTTTTGACTATTCCTCACTTCCTTCCTTCTCTCCTTACTCCCTTCCTCTTTTCCTTCCTTCCTTCATTACTTCCTTCCTTCCTTCCTCCCTCTTTTCCTCCCTTACTTCCTCATTCCTTCTTTCCTCTCCTTACTTCCTCTTTTCCTCCTTCCTTCTTTCCTCTCCTTACTTCCTTCCTCCCTCTTTTCCTCCCTTCCTTCTTTCCTCCCTTCCTTCATTCCTCTTTTCCTCCTTCCTTCATTCCTCTCCTTACTTCCTTCCTCTTTTCCTCCTTCCTTCCTTCCTTCCTCATTCCTTCATTCCTCTCCTTACTTCCTTCCTCTTTTTCTCCTTCCTTCATTACTTCCTCCCTCTTTTCCTCCCTTCCTTCTTTCCTCCTTTCCTCCCTTCCTTCGTCCATTCCTCATTTCCTTCTTTCCCCAATTCCTTCCTTCCTTCCTCTTTCCTCCCTTCCTTCCTCATTTCCTTCCTCCCTCTTTTCCTCCCTTCCTTCCTTCCTCCTTTACTCCCTTCCTTTGTTCCTTCTTTCCCCACTTCCTTCCTTCCTTCCTTCCTCCCTCCCTCTTTTCCTCCCTTCCTTCCTTCCTTCTTTCCTCCTTTCCTTCGTTCCTTCTTCATTTCCTTCCTTCCTTGACCTGAGCACAACAGGAGGGTTAATGTCATGCGGCACCATAAAGCAAGACACTTCTTTTTTTTTCCTAGTGTTGCAGCTTTTCATTTTTCATGCCTGTGGCTATAGAAGAGGATATCTGCCTCTCTCTCACGCTGGATGCTGGAACACATATCTTCTGAGTGATGCTATATCATTTATTAGTAGTATTAACCCTTTATAGGACAGTCATTGGAAGGAAGGGAGGAAGGAAGGGAGGACGGAAGGAAGGAAGGAAGGAAGGAAGGTAGGGGGGAGGAAAGAAAGAGAGAAGGAGGGAAGAAGGGAAGAAAGAAGGAAGGAAGGAAGAAGAAGGGGGATGGAGGAAGGAAAGAAGGAAGGGAGGAGAGAAGGAAGGAGGGAGGAAGGACGGAGGAAAGAAGGAAGGAAGGACGGAGGAAATAAGTTACGAGGGAGGGAGAAAGGAAAAGAGGAAGGGAAGAAAGAAGGCAGGGAGGAATATGAATATGTCCATCTGTCCTTCCTCCCTCCCTCCTTCTCTCCTCCCTTCCTTCTTTCCTTCCTCCGTCCTTCCTTCCTTCCTTTCCTTCCTTCTATCTGTCCTCCCTCCCTCCCTCCTTCTCTCCTCCCTTCCTCCGTCCTTCCTTCCTTTCCTTACTTCCATCTGTTCTTCCTCCCTCCCTCCTTTCCTTCCTCCACCCCCCTTTCTTCTTCCCTTCCTCCCTCCCTCCTTCTCTCTTTCTTTCCTCCCCCCTACCTTCCTTCCTTCTTTCCTTCCTTCCTTCCTTCCTTCCTCTCAATGAGTGTCCTATAAAAGGACTATAAATCACAGCTGGGGGGGGGTTTAAAAAAAAAAGCGTGACGACATCCATCTTTTAAAAAATGACAGCTGTCTGTGTTTCCTTTCCGGTTGTGTCTCACACAGGTCTGCCTAAAGGAAGTGGTGGAGGACTAAGAGACAGTAACAGTATGATGGTGCAGATTTTTATTTTTTTTTGGGCTGCCCTCAACAGAACACCAATTTTAATTTAATTAGGTCAGTTTAGGGTGGAAACACAGTATAGTATCCTGGTTTTTAGAGGTCACAGTCTAAGGCCAATGAACTTAAAAGTCAAAACATGAACTCTCTTGGGAGGTAGTAGATCCACTGTAATCCAGATTAGATGGCAGGAGTCATGCCTTCCTTATGTCTAACCTCACTGCTCCAAGCATGGCAGTATAATAAAACTACATACACATTAATATACTATACATAACGTTATATATATATGTGTGTGTGTGCAGCCCCCTTGTATTTCCAGCATCATATCATAATTATTAGCCAATTATTTCTTTTACAAATTGAAGGAATTTGGCTTTTCAATGTACTTAAACAGCAATTTTCAGAAATATACACCCCCAAAAAAAGAAGATTACATTACAAGTGGAAACTATGTATGAAATGTAAACAGGATGCAAACAGTAGTAGTAGCAACATAAGTAAAGAGAGGTGCTTTAATGTATGTACAAACTTGAATATCTAGCTTAATTTAATGAGTATGTTCAGCTTAATGTGTTTAATGTGGGATTATTTTAACATACACATAACAAGAAGAGGGTGGGGGTGTAAAAAAGCCACATTTTAAAGCATTTACATGTCGTTTCCACCCCTCTCCTAACCCTAACCTAGCATATCAACACAGCAATGTTCAGAAATATATACACACACACATAAAATGACATTACAAGTGGAAACCATTCAGTGAAATGTCAACAGGATGCAAATAGTAGTAGTAGTAAAAGATGTAAAGATGTAGAGTTAATGGTAATGAACACGCTTGAATATCTCTAGCCTAATTTAATGACTATGTTCTGCTTAATGTGTTTAATGTGGGACTATTTTAACATACACATAGACACATTTTAAAGCATTTACATATCGTTTCCACCCTTCCTTTAGGTTTAACATGAGCTATTTTAATCCAACATACGACACTAAATTAGCTTTAGTTATAGTCACATTTGCTCGTACGTATATATATTTAGCTTTTGGGTGGAAAAACGATTGTATGTGTGAATGTAGGTTTTATCATGTTGGCTTATAACGCACATATAAAATGTTAAGAGCTTGCTAAAGACAGGAAGTGACACTCCCGTTTAGTCTTAATGGGCTGAATGCTAACAGCTAACGGCTAACTTAGCAGCAGCAAGCACATCCACGACTGGGCGTTGGTTGCTCGGACAACTGCAGAAGCTAAGTAGCGGGCAAAGTCGTAAAATAAATGTTGAAATAACGGATCCGGCGTTAACACTAAATATCATAGTTGTCGTTTAAATAACACGGTTTTATTTTAAATAAGTCGTGACAGAGCAGCGGTCTCACCCATAACGTTGACGCTCCCTGCCGCCGATCATTCACAAGCCGACATTCCCCCCCTCCTTTTCCTCGCTGCTGCTTCTTTTTTACGTAAATTACGTACTGTGACGCACGTAACGCCACCTCATGTTCAACTGACGTACGCCGAATGACTTGCGTAAATTCTACGTGAATGCGACAGAGGGGAGGGAACACTCGCGATAATAGGTAATTCCTTTGAGTGTTAATGTGTTCTCGCGATAACACAAACCAAAAGACTTTTTTTTTTAATGGGGTGCAATTTTCATGAGAACATCCTAAACTAATTACAGCCAGTGGTGAAAGAAGTATTTAGACAATTTACTCTAAAAATCCGCTCCAGACATGTTTTTAAGATGTTTAGAAAATAATTTAATATAAAAGCAACCTACCTTTTTTAATCTAGCTTTCAATTGAACTTTATTTTATTTATTAATCTGTCTTTTATTTTATGTTTAGACTATTTTTTTTATTATTCTATTTTATTTCCTGATTGTTTTCCTCCACCTCCACCTTTTTATGTCTGGGTTTACTTCATCACATTTCCTCTTTAGTTGTTTTATTATTTTATTTTCTTCTTTATCTTTGTTTTCCTTTTAACAACCTTCACCTCACACACTTCTGGTTTTACCCACTTTATTTTATAGTTGATTTCTTTTATTACTTCTCTATCATATTTTTTATTCATCTGTTTGCCTTTTATTTTATTTGGGTATTCTTAATTTATTACATTTTTATCCTACTTCGAGTGGGTTAGGGTTAGGGTTTTTTTTTTGTTTTAATATGTAAAGCACTTTGTGTTACATTAACCTGTATGTTTCATAAAAATAAAGTGTGATTGATTGATTGATTGATTGATTGATTGATTGATTGAATAGTAATTTGTGTCTGATAGGGTTTTTCCTTCATCACCCGAACCCTATGAATATATTAGATTCAAATGTTTTCCTGCTGGACACAAGATGTCTATTACTTCACATTAAATAATACTTCCTCCCTCCTTTCCTTCCTTCCTCCTCCGTCCTTCCTACCTTCGTCCGTCCGTCCTTCCTACCTTCCTCCCTCCCTCCTTTCCTTCCTTCTTCCTCCCTTCCATCCTTCCTTCTTTTCCTCCCTCCCTCCTCCCGTCCTTCTTACTGTCCTTCCACCCTTCGTTTCCTTCCTTCTTCCTCCCTTCCATCCTTCCTTCCTCCCTCCTTCCCTTCCTTGACTCGAGGACAACAGGAGGGTTAAACTAAGATTTCAGGTGATTGCAGAAAACTTTTCCCCCTTTAGCAGACAACAAAAAGGTAAAACACAAACAAAAGTACTTTTACAAAAAAGTAAAAATCATTTTTGACTAGAGGGTGACTTTAATATTCCTTCATTGTACAGTCACCTCTTAAATCTCCAAAGGTTCTGCAGTGTTATAATTTATTCAGGTTTCCACATCACCTTTGTGTGAGTAGTGTACTCGCCCTCCGATTGCTTCCAAACTAATTGAGATCTTGCAAATCATGTTTTGTTAAAATTCACGCCTTACAACTAGATCTCAGATGAATAGCCTAGCCTAGCCTAGCCACATAGCCTAAACTTTTCCACCTCCAGCAGAAGAATGTGAAAACAGTCTACTAGTGTCAAACATCACTCTGCACAGCGAAGCCCAAACATTCAACTCTAGTAACAAGAAGCAAAAAAACGTATTTCTGAATTTCTGAATGGAGGGAGACTTTAAGTAGAAGTGTTAATAGAGCAGTGTAAAAATACTCCTTTATGGGTAGTTAAACTCCTTTATGAAAAACGTCCTACTTAAGTGAAAGTACATAAGTATTATAAGCTTGATGTAGTTGAAGTATTACAGTAAAAAGAAGGAAAGGAGGAAGGAAGGAAGGAAGGAAAGGAGTAAGGAGGGAGGGAGGAAGGAAAGGAGTAAGGAGAGAGGGAGGAGGGAAAGAAGGAAGGAAGCAAAGGAGTAAGGAGGGAGGGAGGAAGGAAAGGAGTAAGGAGGGAGGGAGGAAGGAAAGGAGTAAGGAGGGAGGGAGGAAGGAAAGGAGTAAGGAGAGAGGGAGGAGGGAAAGAAGGAAGGAAAGGAGTAAGGAGGGAGGGAGGGAGGAAGGAAAGGAGTAAGGAGAGAGGGAGGAAGGAAAGGAGTAAGGAGAGAGGGAGGAAGGAAAGGAGTAAGGAGAGAGGGAGGAGGGAGGAGGGAAAGAAGGAAGGAAGGAACGGAGTAAGGAGGGAGGGAGGAAGGAAAGAAGGAAATGAGGAAGGAAGGAAAGAAGAAAGGAAGGAAAGGAGTAAGGAGGGAGGGAGGAGGGAAAGAATGAAGGAAGGAAAGGAGTAAGGAGGGAGGGAGGAAGGAAAGGAGTAAGGAGAGAGGGAGGAAGGAAAGGAGTAAGGAGAGAGGGAGGAGGGAAAGAAGGAAGGAAGGAACGGAGTAAGGAGGGAGGGAGGAAGGAAAGAAGGAAATGAGGAAGGAAGGAAAGGAGTAAGGAGAGAGGGAGGAGGGAAAGAATGAAGGAAGGAAAGGAGTAAGGAGGGAGGGAGGAATGAAAGGAGTAAGGAGAGAGGGAGGAAGGAAAGGAGTAAGGAGAGAGGGAGGAGGGAAAGAAGGAAGGAAGGAATGGAGGAAGGAGGGAGGGAGGAAGGAAAGAAGGAAATGAGGAAGGAAGGAAAGAAGAAAGGAAGGAAAGGAGTAAGGAGGGAGGGAGGAAGGAAAGGAGTAAGGAGAGAGGGAGGAGGGAAAGAATGAAGGAAGGAAAGGAGTAAGGAGGGAGGGAGGAAGGAAAGGAGTAAGGAGAGAGGGAGGAGGGAAAGAAGGAAGAAAGGAAAGGAGTAAAGAGGGAGGGAGGAAGGAAAGAAGGAAGGAAGGAAAAGAGTAAGGAGGGAGGGAGGGAGGAAGGAAAGGAGTAAGGAGAGAGGGAGGAAGGAAAGGAGTAAGGAGAGAGGGAGGAGGGAAAGAAGGAAGGAAGGAACGGAGTAAGGAGGGAGGGAGGAAGGAAAGAAGGAAATGAGGAAGGAAGGAAAGAAGAAAGGAAGGAAAGGAGTAAGGAGGGAGGGAGGAAGGAAAGGAGTAAGGAGAGAGGGAGGAGGGAAAGAATGAAGGAAGGAAGGAAAGGAGTAAGGAGGGAGGGAGGAAGGAAAGGAGTAAGGAGAGAGGGAGGAAGGAAAGGAATAAGGAGAGAGGGAGGAGGGAAAGAAGGAAGGAAGGAACGGAGTAAGGAGGGAGGGAGGAAGGAAAGAAGGAAATGAGGAAGGAAGGAAAGAAGAAAGGAAGGAAAGGAGTAGGGAGGGAGGAAGGAAGGAAAGGAGTAAGGAGAGAGGGAGGAGGGAAAGAATGAAAGAAGGAAAGGAGTAAGGAGGGAGGGAGGAAGGAAAGGAGTAAGGAGAGAGGGAGGAGGGAAAGAAGGAAGAAAGGAAAGGAGTAAAGAGGGAGGGAGGAGGGAAAGAAGGAAAGGAGGAAGGAAGGAAAGGAGTAAGAAGGGAGGGGGAGGAAAGGGGTAAGGAGAGAGGGAGGAGGGAAAGAAGGAAGGAAGGAAGGAAGGAAGGAAGGAAAGGAAAGAAGGAAGGAGGAAAGAAGAAGGGTAATATAAATAATGATGGGAAGCTTATAATTAAAATAATAATTTTACCAAACTGTTTAAAATGTCTTTTCTGATATTTTAACGTTATTAACCCTCCTGTTGTCCTCAGGTCAAGGAAGGATAGGAGGAATGAAGGAAAGGAGTAAGGAGGAAAAGAGGAAGGAAGGAAGGAAGGAAGGAAGAAAGGAAAGGAAAGGAGGAAGGATGAAAAGAGGAAGGATTTAGGAGAGAAGGAAGGGAGGAAGGAAAGGGGGAATGAAGGAAGGAAAGAAAGGAGTAAGGAGGGAGGGAAGGAGGAAAGGAGGAAGGAAGGAAAGGAGTAAGGGGGGAGGGAGGGAGGAAGGAAAGGAGTAAGGAGAGAGGGAGGAGGGAAAGAAGGAAGGAGGAAAAGAGTGAGGAGAGAGGGAGGAGGGAAAGAAGGAAGGAAGGAGGGAGGAAGGAAAGGAGGAAGGAAGGGAGAAAGGAAGAAGGGAGGAAGGAAAGGAGTAAGGAGAGAGGGAGGAGGGAAAGAAGGAAGGAAGGAAAGAAGGAAGGAAGCAAGGAAGGAAGAAAGGAAAGGAGGAAGGATGAAAAGAGGAAGGAATTTAGGAGAGAAGGAAGGGAGGAAGGAAAGGAGGAATGAATGAAGGGAGGAAGGAAGGAAGGAAAGAAAGGAGTAAGGAGGGAGGGAAGGAGGAAAGGAGGAAGAAAGGAAGGAAGGAAAGGAGTAAGGAGGGAGGGAGGAAGGAAAGGAGTAAGGAGAGAGGGAGGAGGAAAAAAGGAAGGAAGGAAAAGAGTAAGGAGCGAGGGAGGAAGGAAAGAAGGAAGGAAGGAAAGGAGTAAGGAGAGAGGGAGGAGGGAAAGAAGGAAGGAAGGAAGGAAGGAAGGAAAAAAGGAAAAAAGGAAGGAAGGAAAATAGTAAGGAGGGAGGGAGGAAGGAAAGAAGGAAAGAAGGAAAAGAGTAAGGAGGGAGGGAGGAAGGAAAGAGGGAAGGAAGCAAGGATGGAAGGAGGGAGGGAGCAAAGAAAGAGGGAAGAAGGAACAGTCACGACACACGAGGGTTAATAGTTTATTTATAATATGAAAGTATGCGAGGCTTCAGGCTTCAGGTCAAAGTCACACTTAAAGCGTCTGTCGTATCCATGGCAACGCCGACAGGTACTAATAACGCTCTCTGTGACTGGTTGAAGACGAGGTGAGTCTGAGCGCTGTTTCCTGTTATTGGCTCATCATATCGAGGCGTCTGCTGTGTGTCCTACTATAACTACGATGTCGTATAAAATATAAAAGCTGTAACTCTGCGACTAAAAGATATTTAATAAGGAAATATATCCAGCGACAGAATTCATCTAGTGTGAGGCTAAGTTTGCGATGCTATAGAGGAAAAGGTAAGTTCACCTATAGAAAACCAGCTCCAGGTAAAATAGTCTAACCTGAGCTGGTTGTGTCTCTACTGCTGGAGTTAAATGTCTGCAGGCTGTGTGCTGTGTTACAGGAAGAAGTATTAACCCTCGTGTCGTCCTCCCGGGTCAAATTAACCCTGTTTTGACTGTTCCTTCTTTCCTCCCTTCCTTCCTCCCTCCCTCCTTCTCTCTTCCTTTCCTTCCTCTCTCTTTCCTCCCTTCCTTCCTTCGTTCCTCCCTCCCTCCTTCTTTTCTTCCCTCCTTCCTCCTTCTCTCTTTCTTTTCTTCCCTCCTTCCTCCTTCTCTCTTTCTTCCCCCCCTACCTTCCTCCCTTCCTTATTTCCTCTGTCCTTCTTTCCTTTATTCTTCCCTTCCTATTTTCCCTTTTGCTTCCCTTCCTCTGTCCTTCTTTCTTCCCTCCTTCAAACCTTCCTTCCTTCCTTCTTTCCTCCGTCCTTCCTTCTTTCCTTTCCTCCCTCCTTTCCTTCCTTCTTCCTCCCTCCTTTCCTCCTTCCTCCCTTCCTTGACTCAAGGACAACACGAGGGTTAAAGCCCTGGAATTAAGTAAAAGTACCAATATAGCCTACAGCGATGTAAAGTAATCCATTAAGCCTCCAAGTAAAAGTCCTACTTAAGTAAAAGTACAAAAGTATAAGAACTTAATGTAGTTAAAGTATTACAGTACTGCAGTATTATGAGCTTAGTTAAAGTATTACAGTAAAAGTACTTAAAAGTATTATAAGCTTAATGTAGTTAAAGTATTACAGTAAAAGTACTGCAGTATTACAGTAAAAGTACTGCAGTATTATGAGTGATGTAGTATGCAGTATTACAGTAAAAGTACTGCAGTATTATGAGTGATGTAGTATGCAGTATTACAGTAAAAGTACTGCAGTATTATAGTGATGTAGTATGCAGTATTACAGTAAAAGTACTGCAGTATTATAGTGATGTAGTATGCAGTATTACAGTAAAAGTACTGCAGTATTATAGTAAAAGTACTGCAGTATTATAGTGATGTAGTTAAAGTATTACAGTAAAAGTACTGCAGTATTATAGTAAAAGTACTGCAGTATTACAGTAAAAGTACTGCAGTATTACAGTAAAAGTACACAAGTATTACAGTAAAAGTACTGCAGTATTATAGTGATGTAGTTAAAGTATTACAGTAAAAGTACTGCAGTATTATAGTAAAAGTACTGCAGTATTACAGTAAAAGTACTGCAGTATTACAGTAAAAGTACTGCAGTATTACAGTAAAAGTACTGCAGTATTATAGTGATGTAGTTAAAGTATTACAGTAAAAGTACTGCAGTATTATAGTAAAAGTACTGCAGTATTACAGTAAAAGTACTGCAGTATTACAGTAAAAGTACACAAGTATTACAGTAAAAGTACTGCAGTATTATAGTGATGTAGTATGCAGTATTACAGTAAAAGTACACAAGTATTATAAGCTTAATGTAGTATGCAGTATTACAGTAAAAGTACTGCAGTATTATAGTGAAGTAGTATGCAGTATTACAGTAAAAGTACTGCAGTATTATAGTGATGTAGTATGCAGTATTACAGTAAAAGTACTGCAGTATTATAGTGATGTAGTATGCAGTATTACAGTAAAAGTACTGCAGTATTATAGTGATGTAGTATGTAGTATTACAGTAAAAGTACTGCAGTATTATAGTGATGTAGTATGCAGTATTACAGTAAAAGTACTGCAGTATTATAGTGATGTAGTATGCAGTATTACAGTAAAAGTACTGCAGTATTATAGTGATGTAGTATGCAGTATTACAGTAAAAGTACTGCAGTATTACAGTAAAAGTACTGCAGTATTATAGTGATGTAGTATGAAGTATTACAGTAAAAGTACTGCAGTATTATAGTGATGTAGTGTGCAGTATTACAGTAAAAGTACTGCAGTATTACAGTAAAAGTACTGCAGTATTATAGTGATGTAGTATGCAGTATTACAGTAAAAGTACTGCAGTATTATAGTGATGTAGTATGCAGTATTACAGTAAAAGTACTGCAGTATTATAGTGATGTAGTATGCAGTATTACAGTAAAAGTACAAAAGTATTATGAGTGATGTAGTATGCAGTATTACAGTAAAAGTACAAAAGTATTATGAGCTTAGTTAAAGTATTACAGTAAAAGTACTGCAGTATTATAGTGATGTAGTATTACAGTAAAAGTACTGCAGTATTATAGTGATGTAGTATGCAGTATTACAGTAAAAGTACTGCAGTATTATAGTGATGTAGTATGCAGTATTACAGTAAAAGTACACAAGTATTATGAGTGATGTAGTATGCAGTATTACAGTAAAAGTACACAAGTATTATAAGCTTAATGTAGTATGCAGTATTACAGTAAAAGTACACAAGTATTATAGTAAAAGTACTGCAGTATTATAGTGTTGTAGTATGCAGTATTACAGTAAAAGTACTGCAGTATTATGAGTGATGTACTATGCAGTATTACAGGAAAAGTACTGCAGTATTATAGTGATGTAGTATGCAGTATTACAGTAAAAGTACTGCAGTATTATAGTGATGTAGTATGCAGTATTACAGTAAAAGTACTGCAGTATTATAGTGATGTAGTATGCAGTATTACAGTAAAAGTACTTTTTTCCTTTCTTCCTTCCATCTGTCCTTCCTCCCTTTCTTCATTCTGTCCTTCTGTCCTACCTTCCTTTTTTCCTTTCGTCCTTCCTTCCTTCCCTCTGTCCTTCCTCCTTACCTTCCTTTTTTCCTTTCCTTGTTCCTTCCTTCCTTCCCTCCGTCCGTCCTTCCTTCCTTTCTTTCTTCCTTCCTTCTTTCCATCTTTCCTTCTTTCCTTCCTTCTGTCCGTCTTTCCTACTTTCCTTCTTTCTGTCTGTCTTTCGTTCGTTCGTTCGTTCCTTCCTTCCTTCCTTCCTTCCTTCCTTCCTTCCTTCCTTCCATCTGACCTTCCTACATTCCTTTTTTCCTTTTCTTCCTTCCTTCCATCTGTCCTTCCTTCCTTTTTCCTTCTGTTCTTCCTTCTTTCCTTCCTCCCTGCTGTCTGTCCTTCCTTCACTATCTGTCTTTCCTACCTTTCTTCCCTCCTTCCTTTTGTCTGTCTTTCCTTCCTTCCTTCCTTCCTTCCTTCCTTCCTTCCTTCCTTCGTTCCTTCCTTTCTTCCTTCCTTCCTTCCTTCTGTCCTTCCTTCTGTCCATCTTTCCTTCTTTCCTTCCTTCTGTCCGTCTTTCCTACTTTCCTTCCTTCTGTCTGTCTTTCGTTCCTTCCTTCCTTCCTTCCTTCCTTCCATCTGACCTTCCTACATTCCTTTTTTCCTTTTCTTCCTTCCTTCGTTTCTTCCTTCCTTCCATCTGTCCTTCCTTCCTTTCTTCCTTCTGTTCTTCCTTCTTTCCTTCCTCCCTTCTGTCTGTCCTTCCTTCACTATCTGTCTTTCCTACCTTTCTTCCCTCCTTCCTTTTGTCTGTCTTTCCTTCCTTCCTTCCTTCCTTCCTTCCTTCCTTCCTTCCTTCGTTCCTTCCTTTCTTCCTTCCTTCCTTCCTTCTGTCCTTCCTTCTGTCCATCTTTCCTTCTTTCCTTCCTTCTGTCCATCTTTCCTTCTTTCCTTCCTTCTGTCCGTCTTTCCTACTTTCCTTCCTTCTGTCTGTCTTTCGTTCCTTCCTTCCTTCCTTCCTTCCTTCCATCTGACCTTCCTACATTCCTTTTTTCCTTTTCTTCCTTCCTTCGTTTCTTCCTTCCTTCCATCTGTCCTTCCTTCCTTTCTTCCTTCTGTTCTTCCTTCTTTCCTTCCTCCCTTCTGTCTGTCCTTCCTTCACTATCTGTCTTTCCTACCTTTCTTCCCTCCTTCCTTTTGTCTGTCTTTCCTTCCTTCCTTCTGTCCTTCCTTCCTTCCTTCCTTCCTTCATACCTTCATACCTTTCTTACTTCTGTTCTTCCTTCCTTCCTTCCTTCCTTCCTTCCTTCCATCTGTCCTTTCCCCCTACCTTCCCCTTTTCCTTTCTTCCTTCCTTCCTTCCTTCCTTCCTTCCTTCCTTCCTTCATACCTTTCTTACTTCTGTTCTTCCTTCCTTCCTTCCATCTGTCCTTCATACCTTTCTTCCTTCCCTCCTTCCTTCCTTCCTTCCTTCCTTCCATCTGTCCTTCATACCTTTCTTACTTCCCTCCTTCCTTCCCCCTTCCTTCCTTCCTTCCTTCCATCTGTCCTTCATACCTTTCTTACTTCCCTCCTTCCTTCCCTCCTTCCTTCCTTCCTTCCTTCCTTCCTTCCTTCCTTCCTTCCTTCCTCTCTTTAATGGTCCGGCCCACATGAGATCAAATTGTTCTGTATGTGGCCCTTGAATGAAGATGAGTTTGACTCCTCTGCTCTAACAGGATCCTCATGGAAACGAAGGCGAGTGTTGAAAATGTCCAACCGAGTTAAAAAAGTGAGACAAGGAGAAAAACTGTCTCTGAAAACCACAGGAATCCAGATCAAGTAAGCTCCGTTATCTCTTCACAGTTATTTAACCCTTAAACAGACAACGTGCACCAGGAGATACAGACTCTTTAACCTTCCTGTTGTCCTCCCGGGTCCTTCCTCTGTCCTTCCTTCCTTCCTTCCTTCCTTCATCTGTCCTTCCTTCCTTCCTTCCTTCCTTCCTCAGATCTAAGTTCAGCTGTTAGGGTAAATGTTTCCTCCTTCTGTCCTTTCTTCCTTCCTTCATCTGTCCTTCCTTTCTTCCTTCCTTCATCTGTCCTTCCTTTCTTCCCTCCTTCCTTCCCTTCCTTCTTCCTCCCTTGCTTCCCTTCCTTCCTCCTTTCCTTCCTTCTTCCCTCCTTTCCTTCCTACCTTCCTTCTTCCTCCCTCCTTTCCTTCCTTCTTCCCTCCTTTCCTTCCTCCTTCCTCCCTTCCTTCCCTTCCTCCCTCTTTTCCTTCCTTCTTCCCTCCTTTCCTTCCTACCTTCCTTCTTCCTCCCTCCTTTCCTTCCTTCTTCCCTCCTTTCCTTCCTCCTTCCTTTCCTTCCTTCTTCCTCCCTTCCTTCCCTTCCTCCCTCCTTTCCTTCCTTCTTCCCTCCTTTCCTTCCTTCTTCCTCCCTCCTTCCTTTCCTTCCTTCTTCCTCCCTTCCTTCCCTTCCTCCCTCCTTTCCTTCCTTCTTCCCTCCTTTCCTTCCTACCTTCCTTCCCTTCCTCCCTCCTTTCCTTCCTTCTTCCCTCCTTTCCTTCCTACCTTCCTTCTTCCTCCCTCCTTTCCTTCCTTCTTCCCTCCTTTCCTTCCTCCTTCCTTTCCTTCCTTCTTCCTCCCTTGCTTCCCTTCCTTCCTCCTTTCCTTCCTTCTTCCCTCCTTTCCTTCCTTCTTCCCTCCTTTCCTTCCTCCTTCCTTCCTTCCCTTCCTTCCCTCCTTCCTTCCTTCCTTCCCTCCTTCCTTCCTTCCTTCCTTCTTCCCTCCTTTCCTTCCTCCTTCCTTCCTTCCCTTCCTTCCCTCCTTCCTTCCTTCCTTCCCTCCTTCCTTCCTTCCTTCCTTCCTTCCTTCCTTCCTTACTTTAGGTGCAAATGACATAACTAGTAAGGCCTGTTTAAGGGTTAACAGCCTGTTACATAATCTAAGTGTATTTTGTTGATATGAGAAAAACTACTGTATCAACTGATAAGCTTGTTTTTTTTATTTTAGGGCATCTCATGATCTCAGGAGGCTTCAGTCACTGCTCGCTAAGAGCAGCTCCAGACAAGAGGTGACGCCGCTGTGATGCAGACGCTGTGTCTAGACCAGAGTTTAAGTATTACAGTAAAAGTACTGCAGTATTATAGTGGTGTAGTATGCAGTATTACAGTAAAAGTACTGCAGTATTACAGTAAAAGTACTGCAGTATTATAGTGATGTAGTATGCAGTATTACAGTAAAAGTACTGCAGTATTATAGTGATGTAGTATGCAGTATTACAGTAAAAGTACTGCAGTATTATAGTGATGTAGTATGCAGTATTACAGTAAAAGTACTGCAGTATTATAGTGATGTAGTATGCAGTATTACAGTAAAAGTACTGCAGTATTATGAGTGATGTAGTATGCAGTATTACAGTAAAAGTACTGCAGTATTATAGTGATGTAGTATGCAGTATTACAGTAAAAGTACTACAGTATTATAGTGATGTAGTATGCAGTATTACAGTAAAAGTACTGCAGTATTATAGTGATGTAGTATGCAGTATTACAGTAAAAGTACTGCAGTATTATGAGTGATGTAGTATGCAGTATTACAGTAAAAGTACTGCAGTATTATAGTGATGTAGTATGCAGTATTACAGTAAAAGTACTGCAGTATTATAGTGATGTAGTATGTAGTATTACAGTAAAAGTACTGCAGTATTATAGTGATGTAGTATGCAGTATTACAGTAAAAGTACTGCAGTATTATAGTGATGTAGTATGCAGTATTACAGTAAAAGTACTACAGTATTATAGTGATGTAGTATGCAGTATTACAGTAAAAGTACTACAGTATTATAGTGATGTAGTATGCAGTATTACAGTAAAAGTACTGCAGTATTATAGTGATGTAGTATTACAGTAAAAGTACTGCAGTATTATAGTGATGTAGTATTCAGATTATATGACTATAATTGTTTTTAATTTATAGGGGGCGCTGTTGCCCCCGCGTGGGTCCGTCACTGATTATGGTCCCCCTGGAAACATTTCCATTTTCATCTAGTTTGCAGTTCGTTTCCCTATTTGCTCGTGTTGTGAATATTAGTAACATCGATGAAGGTGTTTTCTGAATTTGCATGTGTTATGACCCTTCTCGGCCACCGTACACATGTCTTCAGGCCTGTGTGTATATACGCTGTAATATGAGACTCCATGTGTTGCAGGTAGCAGCTCTGAGTCACAGTAAAGCACGCAGCAGCGGAGCCAGCAGCGGAGCCAGCAGCGGAGCCAGCAGCGGAGCCAGCAGCGGAGCCAGCAGCGGTGCCAGCAGCGGTGCCAGCAGCGGAGCCAGCAGCGGTGCCAGCAGCGGTGCCAGCAGCGGAGCCAGCAGCGGAGCCAGCAGCGGAGCCAGCAGATCCCAAAGCCTGCATCCTCAAAAACACGCCAGAACACACACGAGCGACATCAGCTGCGAAGCGTCTGAGCTGGAGAAATTCAGGTTTACCTTCCCTCGGGAATTTATATATCTTAAAAGAAAAGTTCACCTTTAACCCTTTATTGGGCAAATAATTATATTTGGTAACTTCTGTAAATATCCCAAAATATCCTTCCTTCCTTCCTTCTTTCCTTCTTTCCTTCCTTCCTTTCCTTCCTCCCTGCCTTCTTTCTTCCCTTCCTCTTTTCCTTTCTCCCTCCCTCGTTCCTTATTTCCTCTGTCCTTCCTTCCTTTCCTTCCTTCCATCTGTCCTTCCTCCCTCCCTCCTTCTCTCCTCCCTTCCTTCTTTCCTTCCTTCATCCTTCCTTCCTTCATTTCCTTACTTCCATCTGTTCTTCCTCCCTCCCTCCTTCTCTCCTCCCTTCCTTCTTTCCTTCCTTCCTTTCCTTCCTCCCTGCCTTCTTTCTTCCCTTCCTCTTTTCCTTTCTCCCTCCCTCGTTCCTTATTTCCTCCGTCCTTCCTTCCTTTCCTTCCTTCCATCACACACGAGCGAGAGCGACATCAGCTGCGAAGCCTCCGAGCTGGAATTTATAATCTTAACCTTCATGTCGTCCTCCCGGGTCAAATTGACCCCGTCTGTTTTGACTGTTCCCTCTTTCCTCCCTTCCTTCCTTCCGTCTGTCCTTCCCTCCTTCCTTCTTTCCTACCTTCCTTCTTTCCTCTGTCCTTCCTTCTTCTCTCCCTCCTTCTCTCTTTCTTTCCTTCCTCTCTCTTTCCTCCCTTCCTTCTTTCCTTTCCTTCCCTCCTTCCTTCTTTCCTCTGTCCTACCTTTTTCCCTTACTTCCTTCTTTCTTCTGTACTTCCTTCCTTCCTTCCCTTCCTTCTTCCCTTCCTTCCTTCCTTGCTCCTTCCCTCCTTTCCTTCCTTCCCTCCTTCCTCCCTTCTTTCCTCCCTTCCTTCTTTCCTTTCCTTCATTTCTTCCTTCCATTCCTTCTTCCCTTCCTTCCCCCGTCCTTTCCTTCCTTCCTTCCTCCCTTCCTTCCTTCTGTCTGTTCTTCCCTCCTTCCTTCTTTCCTACCTTCCTTCTTTCCTCTGTCCTTCCTTCTTCCCTCCCTCCTTCTCTCTTTCTTTCCTTCCTCTCTCTTTCCTCCCTTCCTTCTTTCCTTTCCTTTCCTTCCCTCCTTCCTTCTTTCCTCTGTCCTACCTTTTTCCCTTACTTCCTTCTTTCCTCTGTACTTCCTTCCTTCCTTCCTTCCTTCCCTTCCTTCTTCCCTTCCTTCCTTCCTTCCTTGTTCCTTCCCTCCTTTCCTTCCTTCCCTCCTTCCTCCCTTCCTCCCTTCCTCCCTTCTTTCCTCCCTTCCTTCTTTCCTTTCCTTCATTCCTTCCTTCCATTCCTTCTTCCCTTCCTTCCCCCCTCCTTTCCTTCCTTCCTTCCTCCCTTCCTTCCTTCCATCTGTCCTTCCCTCCTTCCTTCTTTCCTACCTTCCTTCTTTCCTCTGTCCTTCCTTCTTCTCTCCCTCCTTCTCTCTTTCTTTCCTTCCTCTCTCTTTCCTCCCTTCCTTCTTTCCTTTCCTTCCCTCCTTCCTTCTTTCCTCTGTCCTACCTTTTTCCCTTACTTCCTTCTTTCTTCTGTACTTCCTTCCTTCCTTCCTTCCCTTCCTTCTTCCCTTCCTTCCTTCCTTCCTTGCTCCTTCCCTCCTTTCCTTCCTTCCCTCCTTCCTCCCTCCTTCCTCCCTTCTTTCCTCCCTTCCTTCTTTCCTCTGTACTTCCTTCCTTCCTTCCTTCCTTCCTTCCTTCCTTCCCTTCCTTCTTCCCTTCCTTCCTTCCTTCCTTCCTTGCTCCTTGCCTCCTTCCTTCTTTCCTACCTTCCTTCTTTCCTCTGTCCTTCCTTCTTCCCTCCCTCCTTTCTCTTTCTTTCCTTCCTCTCTCTTTCCTCCCTTCCTTCTTTCCTTTCCATTCCCTCCTTCCTTCTTTCCTCTGTCCTTCCTTCTTCCCTTCCTCTTTTCCTTTCTCCCTACCTCCCTCCTACCTTTTTCCCTTCCTTCCTTCTTTCCTCTGTACTTCCTTCCTTCCTTCCTTGCTCCTTGACCTTTGAACTTTGGACCTTATCTCCACCATGCTATGTTTATTTTTACAGCGTAACCTACAGAGACCAAAGATGTTTCAGCAGCCACCCCGCTACACAAACTCTTCTCTGACATCCTCACTTCTCTGGTCAGGAACCGACTCTGCAGGTAAAAAGTTTTAGATAACATTTGTGCTCATGTCACACCATACAGACACCTTCCTCCCTGCCTTCTTTCTTCCCTTC
>NC_070587.1:1206855-1236855 GCF_027409825.1 Scomber japonicus | reverse complement strand
TTATGAGTTATGTAGTATGCAGTATTACAGTAAAAGTACTGCAGTATTATAGTGATGTAGTATGCAGTATTACAGTAAAAGTACTGCAGTATTATAGTGATGTAGTATGCAGTATTACAGTAAAAGTACTGCAGTATTATAGTGATGTAGTATGCAGTATTACAGTAAAAGTACTGCAGTATTATAGTGATGTAGTATGCAGTATTACAGTAAAAGTACTGCAGTATTGTGAGTAATGTAGTATGCAGTATTACAGTAAAAGTACTGCAGTATTATAGTGATGTAGTATGCAGTATTACAGTAAAAGTACTGCAGTATTATAGTGATGTAGTATGCAGTATTACAGTAAAAGTACTGCAGTATTATAGTGATGTAGTATGCAGTATTACAGTAAAAGTACTGCAGTATTATAGTGATGTAGTATGCAGTATTACAGTAAAAGTACTGCAGTATTATAGTGATGTAGTATGCAGTATTACAGTAAAAGTACACAAGTATTATAGTGATGTAGTATGCAGTATTACAGTAAAAGTACTGCAGTATTATAGTGATGTAGTATGCAGTATTACAGTAAAAGTACTGCAGTATTATAGTAATGTAGTATGCAGTATTACAGTAAAAGTACTGCAGTATTATAGTGATGTAGTATGCAGTATTACAGTAAAAGTACTGCAGTATTATGAGTGATGTAGTATGCAGTATTACAGTAAAAGTACTGCAGTATTATAGTGATGTAGTATGCAGTATTACAGTAAAAAGTACTGCAGTATTATAGTGATGTAGTATGCAGTATTACAGTAAAAGTACTGCAGTATTATGAGTGATGTAGTATGCAGTATTACAGTAAAAGTACTGCAGTATTATAGTGATGTAGTATGCAGTATTACAGTAAAAGTACTGCAGTATTATAGTGATGTAGTATGCAGTATTACAGTAAAAGTACTGCAGTATTATAGTGATGTAGTATGCAGTATTACAGTAAAAGTACTGCAGTATTATGAGTGATGTAGTATGCAGTATTACAGTAAAAGTACTGCAGTATTATAGTGATGTAGTATGCAATATTACAGTAAAAGTACTGCAGTATTATGAGCTTAATGTAGTTAAAGTATTACAGTAAAAGTACTGCAGTATTACAGTAAAAGTACTGCAGTATTATAGTAATGTAGTATGCAGTATTACAGTAAAAGTACTGCAGTATTATAGTGATGTAGTATGCAGTATTACAGTAAAAGTACTGCAGTATTATAGTGATGTAGTATGCAGTATTACAGTAAAAGTACTGCAGTATTATAGTGATGTAGTATGCAATATTACAGTAAAAGTACTGCAGTATTATGAGCTTAATGTAGTTAAAGTATTACAGTAAAAGTACTGCAGTATTACAGTAAAAGTACTGCAGTATTATAGTAATGTAGTATGCAGTATTACAGTAAAAGTACTGCAGTATTATAGTGATGTAGTATGCAGTATTACAGTAAAAGTACTGCAGTATTATAGTGATGTAGTATGCAGTATTACAGTAAAAGTACTGCAGTATTATAGTGATGTAGTATGCAGTATTACAGTAAAAGTACTGCAGTATTATAGTGATGTAGTATGCAGTATTACAGTAAAAGTACTGCAGTATTATAGTGATGTAGTATGCAGTATTACAGTAAAAGTACTGCAGTATTATAGTGATGTAGTATGCAGTATTACAGTAAAAGTACTGCAGTATTATAGTGATGTAGTATGCAGTATTACAGTAAAAGTACTGCAGTATTATGAGTGATGTAGTATGCAGTATTACAGTAAAAGTACTGCAGTATTATAGTGATGTAGTATGCAATATTACAGTAAAAGTACTGCAGTATTATGAGCTTAATGTAGTTAAAGTATTACAGTAAAAGTACTGCAGTATTACAGTAAAAGTACTGCAGTATTATAGTAATGTAGTATGCAGTATTACAGTAAAAGTACTGCAGTATTATAGTGATGTAGTATGCAGTATTACAGTAAAAGTACTGCAGTATTATAGTGATGTAGTATGCAGTATTACAGTAAAAGTACTGCAGTATTATAGTGATGTAGTATGCAATATTACAGTAAAAGTACTGCAGTATTATGAGCTTAATGTAGTTAAAGTATTACAGTAAAAGTACTGCAGTATTACAGTAAAAGTACTGCAGTATTATAGTAATGTAGTATGCAGTATTACAGTAAAAGTACTGCAGTATTATAGTGATGTAGTATGCAGTATTACAGTAAAAGTACTGCAGTATTATAGTGATGTAGTATGCAGTATTACAGTAAAAGTACTGCAGTATTATAGTGATGTAGTATGCAGTATTACAGTAAAAGTACTGCAGTATTATAGTGATGTAAATGCTGGAGGTCTTGCAACAGGTTTCATCATCTTCCGCATCATTACAGGAATTAATGGCAAGTCACTTCAAGCATTAAGATTTTAACCCTTTATAGGACAGTCATTGAAAGGAAGGGAGGAAGGAAGGGAGGACGGAAGGAAGGAAGGATGGATGGATGGAAGGAAGGAAGGTAGGGGGGAGGAAAGAAAGAGAGAAGGAGGGAGGGAGGAAGGGAAGAAAGAAGGAAGGAAGGAAGGAAGAAGAAAGGGGGATGGAGGAAGGAAAGAAGGAAGGGAGGAGAGAAGGAGGGAGGGAGGAAGAACAGATGGAAGTAAGGAAAGGAAGGAAGGACGGAGGAAATAAGGAACGAAGGAGGGAGAAAGGAAAAGAGGAAGGGAAGAAAGAAGGCAGGGAGGAAGGAAAGGAAGGAAGGAAGGAAGGAAGAAGAAAGGGGGATGGAGGAAGGAAAGAAGGAAGGAAGGAGAGAAGGAGGGAGGGAGGAAGGACAGATGGAAGGAAGGAAAGGAAGGAAGGAAGGACGAAGGAAGGAAAGACAGAGGAAGGAGAGAAGGAGGGAGGGAGGAAGAACAGATGGAAGGAAGGAAAGGAAGGAAGGACGGAGGAAATAAGGAACGAGGGAGGGAGAAAGGAAAAGAGGAAGGGAAGAAAGAAGGCAGGGAGGAAGGAAAGGAAGGAAGGAAGGGAAGAAAGACGGAAAGAAGGAAGGAAGGAAGGAAGGAAGGATATTTTGGGATATTTACAGAAGTTACCAAATATAATTATTTGCCCAATAAAGGGTTAACGATGATTTCAATACTTACAGCTGTTTTTGATGCAGGATGGTGTGATGTGTGATGTGGGTCCCAACGTGCAGGAAGAGAAGGTCAGCGTTTCCAGGGTCAGGGAGCAGAAAGAAGGAGAGGAGCACAAAGAGAAAACAAAAAGCAAAAAGAGGGGAATCAATCTCTCTCTCAGGCCATCTGACAAACCGACTGCTCTGTCGCCGGGGGCAACAACGATTCATGATCTGAGCTCCTGCTACTGTAACAACACAGACATCTGACCAGCTCCACTTGTTCCTTTATCCCTCCTGTTGTGCTCCCGGGTCAAATTGACCCCATCTCTTTTGACTGTTCCTCACTTCCTTCCTTCTCTCCTTACTTCCTTCCTCTTCTCCTCCTTCCTTCATTCCTCTTTTCCTCCTTCCTTCTTTCCTCTCCTTACTTCCTTCCTCTTTTCCTCCTTCCTTCATTACTTCCTTCCTCTTTTCCTCCTTCCTTCCTTCCTCTTTTCCTCCTTCCTTCATTACTTCCTTCCTTCCTACCTCCCTCTTTTCCTCCCTTCCATCTTTCCTCCTTTCCTCCCTTCCTTTGTCCATTCCTCATTTCCTTCTTTCCCCAATTCCTTCCTTCCTCTTTCCTCCCTTTCTTCGTTACTTCCTCATTTCCTTCCTCCCTCTTTTCCTCTCTTCCTTCCTTCCTCCTTTACTCCCTTCCTTTGTTCCTTCCTCATTTCCTTCTTTCCCCACTTCCTTCCTTCCTCCCTCCCACTTTTCCTCCCTTCCTTCTTTCTTCCTTTCTTCCCTTCCTCATTTCCTTCTTTCCCCAATTCCTTCGTTCCTTCCTCATTTCCTTCCTTCCTTGACCTGAGCACAACAGGAGGGTTAATGTCATGCAGCACCATAAAGCAAGACTCTTCTTTTTTTTTCTTTTTTTCCAGTGTTGCAGCTTTTCATTTTTCATGCCTGTGGCTATAGAAGAGGATATCTGCCTCTCTTCTCTCTTCTGAGTGATGCTATATCATTTATTAGTAGTATTAACCCTTTATAGGACAGTCATTGAAAGGAAGGGAGGAAGGAAGGAAAGAAGGAAGGAAGGTAAGAGGGAAGGATGGAAAGAAGGAAGGAAGGTGGGGGGGGGAAGAAAGAGAGAAGGAGGGAGGGCGGATGGGAAGAAAGAAGGAAGGAAGGAAGAAGAAAGGGGGATGGAGGAAGGAAAGAAGGAAGGGAGGAGAGAAGGAGGGAGGGAGGAAGGACAGATGGAAGGAAGGAAAGGAAGGAAGGGCGGAGGAAATAAGGAACGAGGGAGGGAGAAAGGAAAAGAGGAAGGGAAGAAAGAAGTTCTTCTCGTTCCTTATTTCCTCCGTCCTTCCTTCCTTTCCTTCCTCCCTCCCTCCTTCTCTCCTCCCTTCCTTCTTTCCTTCCTCCGTCCTTCCTTCCTTTCCTTACTTCCATCTGTTCTTCCTCCCTCCCTCCTTTCCTTCCTCCACCCCCCTTTCTTCTTCCCTTCCTCCCTCCCTCCTTCTCTCTTTCTTTCCTCCCCCCTACCTTCCTTCCTTCCTTCTTTCCTCCCTCCTTCCTTCCTTTCCTTCCTTCCTTCCATCCTTCCTCTCAATGAGTGTCCTATAAAGGACTATAAATCACAGCTGGGGGGGTTTAAAAAAAAAAGCGTGACGACATCCATCTTTTAAAAAATGACAGCTGTCTGTGTTTCCTTTCCGGTTGTGTCTCACACAGGTCTGCCTAAAGGAAGTGGTGGAGGACTAAGAGACAGTAACAGTATGATGGTGCACTTTTCTTTTTTTTCTCAACAGAATACCAATTTTAATTTAATTAGGTCAGTTTAGGGTGGAAACACAGTATAGTATAGTATCCTGGTTTTTAGAGGTCACAGTCTAAGGCCAATGAACTTAAAAGTCAAAACATGAACTCTCTTGGGAGGTAGTAGATCCACTGTAATCCAGATTAGATGGCAGGAGTCATGCCTTCCTTATGTCTAACCTCACTGCTCCAAGCATGGCAGTATAATAAAACTACATACACATTAATATACTGTACATAACGTTATATATATATATGTGTGTGCAGCCCCTTGTATTTCCAGCATCATATCATAATTATTAGCCAATTATTTCTTTTACAAATTGAAGGACTTAATCTTTAGTGGCTTTTCAATGTACTTAAACAGCAATTTTCAGAAATATACACCCCAAAAAAAGAAGATTACATTACAAGTGGAAACTATGTATGAAATGTAAACAGGATACAAACAGTAGTAGTAGCAACATAAGTAAAGAGAGGTGCTTTAATGTATGTACAAACTTGAATATCTAGCCTAATTTAATGAGTATGTTCACCTTAATGTGTTTAATGTGGGATTATTTTAACATACATACAACAAGAAGAGGGGGTGGAGGTGTAAAAAGCCACATTTTAAAGCATTTACATGTCGTTTCCACCCCTCTCCTAACCCTAACCTAGCATATCAACACAGCAATGTTCAGAAATATATACAAACACACATAAAATGACATTACAAGTGGAAACCATTCAGTGAAATGTCAACAGCATACAAATAGTAGTAGTAGTAAAAGATGTAAAGATGTAGAGTTAATGGTAATGAACACGCTTGAATATCTCTAGCCTAATTTAATGACTATGTTCTGCTTTATGTGTTTAATGTGGGACTATTTTAACATATACATAGACACATTTTAAAGCATTTACATATCGTTTCCACCCTTCCTTTAGGTTTAACATGAGCTATTTTAATCCAACATACGACACTAAATTAGCTTTAGTTATAGTCACATTTGCTCGTACGTATATATATTTAGCTTTTAGGTGGAAAAACGATTGGATGTGTGAATGTAGGTTTTATCATGTTGGCTTATAACGCACATATAAAATGTTAAGAGCTTGCTAAAGACAGGAAGTGACACTCCCGTTTAGTCTTAATGGGCTGAATGCTAACAGCTAACGGCTAACTTAGCAGCAGCAAGCACATCCACGACTGGGCGTTGGTTGCTCGGACAACTGCAGAAGCTAAGTAGCGGGCAAAGTCGTAAAATAAATGTTGAAATAACGGATCCGGCGTTAACACTAAATATCATAGTTGTCGTTTAAATAACACGGTTTTATTTTAAATAAGTCGTGACAGAGCAGCGGTCTCACCCATAACGTTGACGCTCCCTGCCGCCGATCATTCACAAGCCGACATTCCCCCCCTCCTTTTCCTCGCTGCTGCTTCTTTTTTACGTAAATTACGTACTGTGACGCACGTAACGCCACCTCATGTTCAACTGACGTACGCCGAATGACTTGCGTAAATTCTACGTGAATGCGACAGAGGGGAGGGAACACTCGCGATAATAGGTAATTCCTTTGAGTGTTAATGTGTTCTCGCGATAACAAAAACCAAAAGACTTCTTTTTTTTTAATGGGGTGCAATTTTCATGAGAACATCCTAAACTAATTACAGCCAGTGGTGAAAGAAGTATTTAGACAATTTACTCTAAAAATCCGCTCCAGACATGTTTTTAAGATGTTTAGAAAATAATTTAACTTAAAAGCAACCTACCTTTATTAATCTAGCTTTCAATTGAACTTTATTTTATTTATTAATCTGTCTTTTATTTTATGTTTAGACTATTTATTTTTTTTAATTCTATTTTATTTCCTGATTGTTTTCCTCCACCTCCACCTTTTTATGTCTGGGTTTACTTCATCACATTTCCTCTTTAGTTGTTTTATTATTTTATTTTCTTCTTTATCTTTGTTTTCCTTTTAACAACCTTCACCTCACACACTTCTGGTTTTACCCACTTTATTTTATAGTTGATTTGTTTTATTACTTCTCTATCATATTTTTTATTCATCTTTTTGCCTTTTATTTTATTTGGGTATTCTTAATTTATTACATTTTTATCCTACCTCTGGTGGGTTAAGGTTAGGGGGGGGGGGGTTGTTTTAATATGTAAAGCACTTTGTGTTACATTAACCTGTATGTTTCATACAAATAAAGTGTGATTGATTGATTGATTGATTGAATAGTAATTTGTGTCTGATAGGGTTTTTCCTTCATCACCCGAACCCTATGAATATATTAGATGTCTATTACTTCACACTAAAGTCCCTGCTCAGTGTGTGTGTACTGCAGGATTCAGGTTTCCACATCACCTTTGTGTGAGTTGTGTACTCGCCCTCCGATTGCTTCCAAACTAGGGGTGTGTCCAAAAAATCAATCCATCAATTAATATCGATTTTCTATTTAAAAATTCGATATCGATTCAAAATTGTGTGAATGGATTTTTTCAGAGAGAATAGATGGAAGCATGAAATTTAAAATAATAATTATAATTTGAGAGTTTACAACTTTGTCTTGTATTTGAACTGACATGCTTATCCATAATCACTATGGTTACATGATGACATCATCACTATGGTTACATGATGACATCATAATTCAAAATGACATGATTTAAAATGCCACTGGTCTTAAGGGTAAATCCACATAGATGCTATCATGCTAGATCCCAGTGTTGGATCAGACTCATCATTTCACTTTACTCTTGAACAATTTGGTGTCCACACATGATTGAGTGTTAAAAATATTGTCTGACTTACAAAACAGAAACTCTGGGAACATAAAGAAGAATAATCGGATCGGATTGGGACCCTGTGAATCAGAATTGAATCGATTCAGGAAATCATTGACAATACCCAGCCCTACTTCCAAACTAATTGAGATGTTGCAAATCATGTTTTGTAAATTCACGCCTTACAACCAGATCTCAGATGAGTACACATACAGTAGCCTAAACTTTCCCACCTCCAGCAGAAGAATGTGAAAACAGTCTACTAGTGTCAAACATCACTCTGCACAGCGAAGCCCAAACATTCAACTCTAGGCTACTTGGGTAAATGTACTACTTGTTATATTCCTCTAATGATCTAATCTAATCTAATAAATGTATATTTTAATATAAATAATGATGGGAAGCTTATAATTAAAATAATAATTTTACCAAACTGTTTATAATGTCTTTTCTGATATTTTAACGTTATTAACCCTCCTGTTGTCCTCAGGTCAAGGAAGGATAGGAGGAATGAAGGAAAGGAGTAAGGAGGAAAAGAGGAAGGAAGGAAGGAGCGAAGGAAGGAAGGAAGGAAGGAAAGAAAGAAAGGAGTAAGGATGAAAAAAGGAAGGAATTTAGGAGTGAAGGAAGGGAGGAAGGAAGGAAAGGAGGAATGAAGGAAGGAAGGAAGGAAAGAAAGGAGTAAGGAGGGAGGGAGGAAGGAAGGAAAGGAGTAAGGAGAGAGGGAGGAGGGAAAGAAGGAAGGAAGGAAAGGAGTAAGGAGGGAGGGAGGAAGGAAAGGAGTAAGGAGAGAGGGAGGAGGGAGGAGGGAAAGAAGCAAGGAAGGAAAGGAGTAAGGAGGGAGGGAGGAAGGAAAGAAGGAAGGAAGCAAGGATGGAAGGAGGAGGGAGCAAAGAAAGAGGGAAGAAGGAACAGTCAAAAGACCCAGGAGGTCGACACACGAGAGTTAATAGTTTATTTATAATATGAAAGTATGCGAGGCTTCAGGCTTCAGGTCAAAGTCACACTTAAAGCGTCTGTCGTATCCATGGCAACGCCGACAGGTACTAACACCGCTCTCTGTGACTGGTTGAAGACGAGGTGAGTCTGAGCGTCGCTTCCTGTTATTGGCTCATCATATCGAGGCGTCTGCTGTGTGTCCTACTATAACAACCATGTCGTATAAAATATAAAAGCTGTAACTGCGACTGAAAGATATTTAATAAGGAAATATATCCAGCGACAGAATTCATCTAGTGTGAGGCTAAGTTTGCGATGCTATAGAGGAAAAGGTAAGTTCACCTATAGAAAACCAGCTCCAAGTAAAATAGCCTAGTTGTGTCTCTACTGCTGGAGTTAAATGTCTGCTGTGTGCTGTGTTAGAGGAAGAAGTATTAACCCTCGTGTCGTCCTCCCGGGTCAAATTGACCCTGTTTTGACTGTTCCTTCTTTCCTCCCTTCCTTCCTCCCTCCCTCCTTCTCTCTTCCTTTCCTTCCTCTCTCTTTCCTCCCTTCCTTCCTTCGTTCCTCCCTCCCTCCTTCTTTTCTTCCCTCCTTCCTCCTTCTCTCTTTCTTTTCTTCCCTCCTTCCTCCTTCTCTCTTTCTTCCCCCCCCCCTACCTTCCTCCCTTCCTTATTTCCTCTGTCCTTCTTTCCTTTATTCTTCCCTTCCTATTTTCCCTTTTGCTTCCCTTCCTCTGTCCTTCTTTCTTCCCTCCTTCAAACCTTCCTTCCTTCCTTCTTTCCTCCGTCCTTCCTTCTTTCCTTTCCTCCCTCCTTTCCTTCCTTCTTCCTCCCTCCTTTCCTCCTTCCTCCCTTCCTTGACTCAAGGACAACACGAGGGTTAAAGCCCTGGAATTAAGTAAAAGTACCAATATAGCCTACAGCAATGTAAAGTAATCCATTAAGCCTCAAAGTAAAAGTCCTACTTAAGTAAAAGTACAAAAGTATTATGAGCTTAATGTAGTACGCAGTATTACAGTAAAAGTACTGCAGTATTATAGTGATGTAGTATGCAGTATTACAGTAAAAGTACTGCAGTATTATAGTGATGTAGTATGCAGTATTACAGTAAAAGTACTGCAGTATTATAGTGATGTAGTATGCAGTATTACAGTAAAAGTACTGCAGTATTATGAGCTTAATGTAGTACGCAGTATTACAGTAAAAGTACTGCAGTATTATAGTGATGTAGTATGCAGTATTACAGTAAAAGTACTGCAGTATTATAGTGATGTAGTATGCAGTATTACAGTAAAAGTACTGCAGTATTATAGTGATGTAGTATGCAGTATTACAGTAAAAGTACTGCAGTATTATAGTGATGTAGTATGCAGTATTACAGTAAAAGTACTGCAGTATTATAGTGATGTAGTATGCAGTATTACAGTAAAAGTACTGCAGTATTATGAGTGATGTAGTATGCAGTATTACAGTAAAAGTACTGCAGTATTATGAGTGATGTAGTATGCAGTATTACAGTAAAAGTACTGCAGTATTATAGTGATGTAGTATGCAGTATTACAGTAAAAGTACTGCAGTATTATGAGTGATGTAGTATGCAGTATTACAGTAAAAGTACTGCAGTATTATAGTGATGTAGTATGCAGTATTACAGTAAAAGTACTGCAGTATTATAGTGATGTAGTATGCAGTATTACAGTAAAAGTACTGCAGTATTATGAGTGATGTAGTATGCAGTATTACAGTAAAAGTACTTTTTTCCTTTCTTCCTTCCATCTGTCCTTCCTTCCATCTGTCCTTTCTTCATTCTGTCCTTCCTACCTTCCTTTTTTCCTTTTATCCTTCCTTCCTTCCCTCTGTCCTTCCTCCTTACCTTCCTTTTTTCCTTTCCTTGTTCCTTCCTTCCTTTCTTTCTTCTGTCCTTCTTTCCATCTGGCCTTCCTTCCTTCTGTCTGTCTGTCTTTCGTTCCTTCCTTCCTTCTGTCTGTCTTTTGTTCGTTCCTTCCTTCCTTCCTTCCTTCCTTCCTTCCTTCCTTCCATCTGACCTTCCTACATTCCTTTTTTCCTTTTCTTCCTTCCTTCGTTTCTTCCTTCCTTCCATCTGTCCTTCCTTCCTTTTTCCTTCTGTTCTTCCTTCTTTCCTTCCTCCCTGCGGTCTGTCCTTCCTTCACTATCTGTCTTTCCTACCTTTCTTCCCTCCTTCCTTTTGTCTGTCTTTCCTTCCTTCCTTCCTTCCTTCCTCCCTTCCTTCCTTTTAATGGTCCGGCCCACATGAGATCAAATTGTTCTGTATGTGGCTTTTGAATGAAGATGAGTTTGACTCCTCTGCTCTCTGCTCTAACAGGATACTCATGGAAACAAAGGCGAGCGTTGAAAATGTCCAACCGAGTTAAAAAAGTGAGACAAGGAGAAAAACTGTCTCTGAAAACCACAGGAACCCAGATCAAGTAAGCTGTGTTATCTCTTCACAGTTATTTAACCCTTAAACAGACAACGTGCACCAGGAGATACAGACTCTTTAACCTTCCTCTGTCCTTCCTTCCTTCCTTCCTTCCTTCCTCTGTCCTTCCTTCCTTCCTTCCTTCCTTCCTTCCTTCCTCAGATCTAAGTTCAGCTGTTAGGGTAAATGTTTCCTCCTTCTGTCCTTTCTTCCTTCCTTCATCTGTCCTTCCTTTCTTCCCTCCTTCCTTCCCTTCCTTCTTCCTCCCTTCCCTTCCTTCCCTTCCTCCCTCCTTTCCTTCCTTCTTCCCTCCTTTCCTTTCTACCTTCCTTCTTCCTCCCTCCTTTCCTTCCTTCTTCCCTCCTTTCCTTCCTCCTTCCTTTCCTTCCTTCTTCCTCCCTTGCTTCCCTTCCTTCCTCCTTTCCTTCCTTCTTCCCTCCTTTCCTTCCTTCTTCCTCCTTCCTTCCTTTCCTTCCTTCTTCCTCCCTTCCTTCCCTTCCTCCCTCCTTTCCTTCCTTCTTCCTCCCTTCCTTCCCTTCCTCCCTCTTTTCCTTCCTTCTTCCCTCCTTTCCTTCCTACCTTCCTTCTTCCTCCCTCCTTTCCTTCCTTCCTCCTTCCTTTCCTTCCTCCTTCCTTTCCTTCCTTCTTCCCTCCTTTCCTTCCTTCTTCCTCCCTCCTTCCTCCCTTCCTTCCCTTCCTCCCTCCTTTCCTTCCTTCTTCCCTTCTTCCCTTCCTTCTTCCTCCCTCCTTCCTTTCCTTCCTTCTTCCTCCCTTCCTTCCCTTCCTCCCTCCTTTCCTTCTTCCTCCCTTCCTTCCCTTCCTCCCTCCTTTCCTTCCTTCTTCCCTCCTTTCCTTCCTCCTTCCTTTCCTTCCTTTTTCCTCCCTTGCTTCCCTTCCTTCCTCCTTTCCTTCCTTCTTCCCTCCTTTCCTTCCTTCCCTCCGTCCTTCCTTCCTTCCTTCCTTACTTTAGGTGCAAATGACATAACTAGTAAGGCCTGTTTAAGGGTTAACAGCCTGTTACATAATCTAAGTGTATTTTGTTGATATGAGGAAAACTACTGTATCAACTGATAAGCTTGTTTTTTTTTTATTTTAGGGCATCTCATGATCTCAGGAGGCTTCAGTCACTGCTCGCTAAGAGCAGCTCCAGACAAGAGGTGACGCCGCTGTGATGCAGTGTGTCTAGACCAGAGTTTAAGTATTACAGTAAAAGTACTACAGTATTATAGTGATGTAGTATGCAGTATTACAGTAAAAGTACTGCAGTATTATAGTGATGTAGTATGCAGTATTATAGTAAAAGTACTGCAGTATTATAGTGATGTAGTATGCAGTATTATAGTAAAAGTACTGCAGTATTATAGTGATGTAGTATGCAGTATTACAGTAAAAGTACTGCAGTATTATAGTGATGTAGTATGCAGTATTACAGTAAAAGTACTGCAGTATTATGAGTGATGTAGTATGCAGTATTACAGTAAAAGTACTGCAGTATTATAGTGATGTAGTATGCAGTATTACAGTAAAAGTACTGCAGTATTATAGTGATGTAGTATGCAGTATTACAGTAAAAGTACTGCAGTATTATAGTGATGTAGTATGCAGTATTACAGTAAAAGTACTGCAGTATTATAGTGATGTAGTATGCAGTATTACAGTAAAAGTACTGCAGTATTATAGTGATGTAGTATGCAGTATTACAGTAAAAGTACTGCAGTATTATAGTGATGTAGTATGCAGATTATATGACTATAATCGTTTTTAATTTATAGGGGGCGCTGTTGCCCCCGTGTGGGTCCGTCGCTGATTATGGTCCCCCTGGAAACATTTCCGTTTTCATCTAGTTTGCAGTTCGTTTCCCTGTTTGCTCGTGTTGTGAATATTTGTAACATCGATGAAGGTGTTTTCTGAATTTGCATGTGTTATGACCCTTCTCGGCCACCGTACACATGTCTTCAGGCCTGTGTGTATATACGCTGTAGTGTGAGACTCCATGTGTTGCAGGTAGCAGCTCTGAGTCACAGTAAAGCACGCAGCAGCGGAGCCAGCAGCGGTGCCAGCAGCGGAGCCAGCAGCGGTGCCAGCAGCGGAGCCAGCAGCGGTGCCAGCAGCGGTGCCAGCAGCGGAGCCAGCAGCGGAGCCAGCAGCGGAGCCAGCAGCGGAGCCAGCAGCGGAGCCAGCAGGTCCCAAAGCCTCCATCCTCAAAAACACGCCAGAACACACACGAGCGAGAGCGACATCAGCTGCGAAGCGTCTGAGCTGGAGAAATTCAGGTTTACCTTCCCTCGGGAATTTATAATCTTAAAAGAAAAAGTTCACCTTTAACCCTTTATTGGACAAATAATTATATTTGGTAACTTCTGTAAATATCCCAAAATATCCTTCCTTCCTTCCTTCTATCCTTCCTTCCTCCCTGCCTTTTTTCTTCCCTTCCTCTTTTCCTTTCTCCCTCCCTTGTTCCTTATTTCCTCTGTCCTTCCTTCCTTTCCTTCCTTCCATCTGTCCTTCCTCCCTCCCTCCCTCCTTCTCTCCTCCCTTCCTTCTTTCCTTCCTCCGTCCTTCCTTCCTTCCGTTCTTCCTCCCTCCCTCCTTCTCTCCTCCCTTCCTTCTTTCCTCCCTTCCTTTCCTTCCTCCCTGCCTTCTTTCTTCCCTTCCTCTTTCCTTCCTTTCCTTCCTTCCATCACACACGAGCGAGAGCGACATCAGCTGCGAAGCGTCTGAGCTGGAGAAATTCAGGTTTACCTTTCCATCGGGAATTTATAATCTTCACCTTCCTGTCGTCCTCCCGGGTCAAATTGACCCCGTCTGTTTTGACTGTTCCCTCTTTCCTCCCTTCCTTCCTTCCGTCTGTCCTTAACTCGTTCCTTCTTTCCTACCTTCCTTCTTTCCTCTGTCCTTCCTTCTATCCTCCCTCCTTCTCTCTTTCTTTCCTTCCTCTCTCTTTCCTCCCTTCCTTATTTCCTTTCCTTCCCTCCTTCCTTCTTTCCTCTGTCCTACCTTTTTCCCTTACTTCCTTCTTTCCTCTGTACTTCCTTCCTTCCTTCCTTCCTTCCTTCCTTCCTTGCTCCTTCCCTCCTTTCCTTCCTTCCCTCCTTCCTCCCTTCCTCCCTTCTTTCCTCCCTTCCTTCTTTCCTTTCCTTCATTCCTTCCTTCCATTCCTTCTTCCCTTCCTTCCCCCGTCCTTTCCTTCCTTCCTTCCTCCCTTCCTTCCTTCCGTCTGTCCTTCCCTCCTTCCTTCTTTCCTACCTCCCTTCTCTCTTTCTTTCCTTCCTTCTTCCCTCCCTCCTTCTCTCTTTCTTTCCTTCATTCTTCCCTCCCTCCTTCTCTCTTTCTTTCCTTCCTCTCTCTTTCCTCCCTTCCTTCTTTCCTTTCCTTCCCTCCTTCCTTCTTTCCTCTGTCCTTCCTTCTTCCCTTCCTCTTTTCCTTTCTCCCTGCCTCCCTCCTACCTTTTTCCCTTCCTTCCTTCTTTCCTCTGTACTTCCTCCCTTCCTTCCTTCCTTCCTTCCTTGCTCCTTGACCTTTGAACTTTGGACCTTATCTCCACTATGTTTATTTTACAGCGTAACCTACAGAGACCAAAGATGTTTCAGCAGCCACCCGCTACACAAACTCTTCTCTGACATCCTCACTTCTCTGGTCAGGAACCGACTCTGCAGGTAAAATGTGCTCATGTCCCAGCAATGGTTAACCCTTAAACAGACACCTTCCTTCCTTCCTTTCCTTCCTCCCTCCTCCCTTCCTTCGTTAGGATGATTGTTTAACCCTCCCGTCGTCCTCCCGGGTCAAATTGACCCCGTCCGTTTTGACTGTTCCTTCTTTCCCTCCTTTGCTCTTTCTTTGCTCCCTCTTTCCTTCTTCCCTTCCTTCTTTCCTCCCTCCTTTCCTTATTCCTTCTTCCTTCCTTTCCTCCCTCCCTCCCTCCCTCCTTTCCTTATTCCTTCCTCCCTCCTTCTCTCTTTCTTTCCTCCCTCCTTTCCTTCTTCCTTATTTCCTTCCTCCTTCCCTGCTTTCCTTCCTTCCCTCCTTATCTCTTTCTTTCCTCCCTCCTTTCCTTCCTTCTTCCTTCCTTTCCTTCCTCCCTCCCTCCCTCCTTTCCTTCCTTCCTCCCTCCCTCCTTCCTTCCTTCCCTCCTTCCTCCCTCCTTTCCTTTCCTTCCTGCCTTCCTTCCTCCTTTCCTTCCTTCTTTCTTCCTTTCCTCCCTCCCTCCCTCCTTATCTTCCTTCCTTCCTCCCTCCTTTCCTTCCCTCCTTGCTTCCATCCTTCCTCCCTCCTTTCCTTCCTTCCTTCCTTCCTTCCTCCTTTCCTTCCTTTCCTCCCTCCCTCCCTCCTTTCCTCCCTCCCTCCCTCCTTATCTTCCTTCCTTCCTCCCTCCTTATCTTCCTTCCTTCCTTCCTTCCTTCCTCCCTCCTTTCCTTTCCTTTTTTACACCTCATGTTCCACTCCTACCTGTTTAAGGTTTAAAGTTACTAACTATGCACACTTCCTTCCTCATAGTGAATGGATTGACCGAGCACCGCCTGAATCAGCCCTTAGAGTTCTGATCTGCCTTCGATTGTTGATCAGAGATCCCCACCATCAGGTACAGCTTCATTATCCTGCTATGAGTGCTATGATGTTCATGCACATTATAGTCAGAGGTGGACAGAGTACACAGCTTCCTTACTTGAGTACAAGTACAGATACCCCTTGCTAAATTTTACTCAAGTACAAGTAAAAGTACTACGGTCTCTCTCTCTCTCTCTCTCTCTCTCTCTCTCTCTCTCTCTCTCTCTCTCTCTCAATATTTGCCTCTCAAATGTACTTGAGTAAAGTCATGAGTACTCCCCAAAGATGATACTCGAGTAAACTACAGATCCCTCAAAAGTGTACTTAAGTACTGTACTCAAGTAAATGTACTCCGTTACTGTCCAGCTCTGGTTATACTGTATAAATACTTCCACATTTTTTATATTCAGAGTTCAACAAAATATTTAAAACAATAACTACCTCTTTTAAACTGCTTCCTCTTTTAGAAAATCCTCCATCAGCTCCAAGGCATTACTTTACTTGCCAAGGTAAATAAATAGTCGCTAAACGTGGCTAACAGCATTTTGTGATGTGTCCATTTATTTCTACCGCTCTGTCCTTCCTTCCTTCCTTCCTTCCTTCCTTCCTTCATCTGTCCTTCCTTCCTTCCTTCCTTCCTTCCTTCATCTGTCCTTCCTTCCTTCCTTCCTTCCTTCCTCAGATCTAAGTTCAGCTGTTAGGGTAAATGTTCCCTCCTTCTGTCCTTTCTTCCTTCCTTCATCTGTCCTTCCTTTCTTCCCTCCTTCCTTTCCTTCCCTTCCTTCCTCCTTTCCTTCCTTCTTCCCTCCTTTCCTTGCTTTCCTTCCTTCTTCCTCCCTTCCTTTTCTTCCTTCTTCCCTCTCCTTTCCTTCCTCCTTCCTTTCCTTCCTTCTTCCTCCCTTGCTTCCCTTCCTTCCTCCTTTCCTTCCTTCTTCCCTCCTTTCCTTGCTTTCCTTACTTCTTCCTCCCTTCCTTTTCTTCCTTCCTTCCTTCCTTCCTTCTTCCCTCCTTTCCTTCCTTCTTCCCTCCTTTCCTTCCTTCTTCCCTCCTTTCCTTCCCTTCCTCCCTCCTTTCCTTCCTTCTTCCCTCCTTTCCTTCCTACCTTCCTTCTTCCTCCCTCCTTTCCTTCCTTCTTCCCTCCTCTTTCCTTCCTCCTTCCTTTCCTTCCTTCTTCCTCCCTTGCTTCCCTTCCTTCCTCCTTTCCTTCCTTCTTCCCTCCTTTCCTTGCTTTCCTTCCTTCTTCCTCTCTTCCTTTTCTTTCTTCCTTCCTTCCTTCCTTCATCTGTCCTTCCTTCCTTCCTTCCTTCCTTCCTCAGATCTAAGTTCAGCTGTTAGGGTAAATGTTCCCTCCTTCTGTCCTTTCTTCCTTCCTTCATCTGTCCTTCCTTTCTTACCTCCTTCCTTTCCTTCCATCTTCCTCCCTTCCTTCCCTTCCTCCCTCCTTTCCTTCCTTCTTCCCTCCTTTCCTTTCTACCTTCCTTCTTCCTCCCTCCTTTCCTTCCTTCTTCCCTCCTTTCCTTCCTCCTTCCTTTCCTTCCATCTTCCTCCCTTCCTTCCCTTCCTCCCTCCTTTCCTTCCTTCTTCCTCCCTCCTTCCTTTCCTTCCTTCTTCCCTCCTTTCCTTGCTTTCCTTCCTTCTTCCTCCCTTCCTTTTCTTCCTTCCTTCCTTCCTCCCTTCCTTTTCTTCCTTCTTCCCTCCTTTCCTTCCTCCTTCCTTCCTTCCTTACTTGAGGTGCAAATGACATAACTAGTAAGGCCTGTTTAAGGGATAAGTCGCACCCCCGGCCAAACTTTTAAAAAAAACTGCGATTTATAATCCGAAAAATATGGTAATTATAATCCTCTTCATCCCTCGCTCTTTATCTCTCTCTATCTCATCCTCATCCCTCGCTCTTTATCTCTCTCTATCTCAGTACATGCAGTCTGTTACTGCCGGGTACATATCTCATGGTGAACAGGCGCTTGCTGTGCAGAAGCTAGTCACGATGACCTGTGAGTAATCTGAGAGGTATATCACAGGAAGACACTGATAGTTGTGTAAGTCTGTGTGTGTGTGTGTGTGTGTGTGTCTGTGTGTGTGTGTGTGTGTGTGTGTGTGTGTGTGTGTGTGTGTGTGTTACAGGGGGTTTGGCATACACACACATTTTGTAACCTACATTTCCAGTATTTTATTCTTAACCTGTCTGTTTTGACTGTTTTCCTTCCTTCCTTCCTTCCTTCCTTCTTTCCTTCCTTCTTTCCTTCCTTCCTTCCTTATTTCCTCCGTCCTTCCTTCCTTTCCTTCCTTCCATCTGTTCTTCCTCCCTCCCTCCTTCTCTCCTCCCGTCCTTCTTTCCTTCCTCCATCCCCCCTTTCTTCTTCCTTTCCTTCCTTCTTTCTCCCCTTCCTCCCTCCCTCCTTCTCTCTTTCTTTCCTCCCCCCTACCTTCCTTCCTTCCTTCTTTCCTCCGTCCTTCCTTCCACTATCAGACACTGATAGTTGTGTAAGTCTGTCTGTGTGTGTGTGTCTGTGTGTGTGTATGTGTGTGTCTGTGTCTGTGTGTGTGTGTGTGTGTGTGTGTGTGTGTGTGTGTGTGTGTGTGTGTGTGTGTGTGTGTACAACCTTATCAAAGTGTTGCTGATTGGTCTGCAGACACGTTTCAGAAGCTGTCTGCTGTAGAGAATCAAAGGGTCTGGGTCATCGAGAGTGGCGCTCACAGGGTAAGAGAGATAAGACGTGATAAGGTAACCGGCCCGCCAAGGGGTCCTATCCGGCCCACTTTACTTATTTCCTTTCTTCTTTTCTTCCTTTCTTCCTTCCTTCCTTTCTTCCTTTTTTCCTTTCCCCCCTTCCTTCTTTCCTCTGTCCGTCCTTCCTTCCTTCTTTCCTTTCCGTCCGTCCTTCCTTCCTTCCTTCCTTCCTTCCTTCCTTTCCCCCCTTCCTTCTTTCCTCCTTCTTTCCTCCATCCGTCCTTCCTTCCTTCTTTCCTTTCTGTCCTTCCTTCCTTTCCCCCCTTACTTCTTTCCTCCGTCCTTCCTTCCTTCTTTCCTTTCCCCCCCTTCCTTTCTTCCTTTCTTCCTTCCTTCCTTCCATCTGCCCTTCCTTCCTTCCTTCCTTCCTTCCTTTCTCCCTTCCTTCCTTCTGTCTGTCCTTCACTATCTCTCTTTCCTACCTTTCTTCCCTCCTTCCTTTTTGCCTGTCTTTCCTTCCTTCCCTTCTTATTTCCTTATTTCCTTCCTTCCTTCCTTTCTTCCTTCTTTCCTTCCATTTTTTTAATGATCCGGCCCACATGAGATCAAATTGAATAAAAATGAATTTGACACCTCTGCTCTATATGTTGTACAGATAATAGTGAATGTGTTGTGTAGAGTACTCTCTCAGGCCCAAATCCAAAAACGTCTCATAATCCAAGTGACAGATTATTACTTTTCTGGAGGGAATAAATCATTTAGATTTTAAGAACCTCTCTCGTAGTTCAGTTTAGTTTATTGTCATTCAAACATGTTTAACATACGGTGGCCGGGAAGGGTCATAACACATGCAAACTCAGAAAACACCTTCATCGATGTTACAAATATTCACAACACGAGCAAATAGGGAAACGAACTGCAAACTAGATGAAAACGGAAATGTTTCCAGGGGGACCATAATCAGCGACGGACCCACACGGGGGGCAACAGCGCCCCCTATAAATTAAAAACAAATATAGTCATATGACACACCGTTCTGAACGTTTAACAATTACTGAGTACTTAATATGTTGGAATTACACATTACACTTACCTCTTTGGAAACAGAGGAAGGAAGGAAGGAAGAAGGAAGGAAGGAAGGGAGGAAGGAAGAAGGAAAGAACTGAGTACTTAATATGTTGGAATCCCACATTACACTTACCTCTTTGGAAACAATTCTGTGGTTCTTTGTTTTCGGAAACAGGATGTGGGTCCGTCGCTGATTATGGTCCCCCCACATAAGATCACATTGGGCTGTATGTGGCCCTTGAATGATGAGTTTATACCATCAAACACCTTTAGGCTCTACTAGTCAGGCTCTATTTTTGGTCTTAAATATTTAGTCAAAGAAAAGCACAAAGTCATGACATCCTCGTATGAGAGTAGTGGATCTATACTTTATATATTAGCATGTTGTCTGTTGTCTCTAATGAAGTAAAGTGGATCTATACTGTATATATTAGCATGTTGTCTCTAATGAAGTAAAGTGGATCTATACTGTATATATTAGCATGTTGTCTCTAATGAAGTAAAGTGGATCTATACTGTATATATTAGCATGTTGTTTCTAATGAAGTAAACCCTTTTTAGACTCTGGTGAAGCTCTTATCAACCACAGATAGCAGCGTGCTGCTGGGAGCCCTGCTGGCACTCACCACCTTGGCTGAGAGGTAAGTGTGTCGTCCTCCCGGGTCAAACAGACCCTGTCCGTTTTGACTGTTCCTTCTTTCCTCCCTCCCTTCCTTCCTTCCTTCCTTCCTGCTTTCCTTCCTCCTTTCCTTATTTACCTCCTTCTCTCTTTCTTTCCTCCCTCCTTTCCTTCCTTCTTCCTTCCCTCCTTCCTCCCTCCTTTCCTTTTTTCCTTCTTCCTCCCTCCCTCCTTTCCGTCTTTCTTTCCTCCCTCCTTTCCTTCCCTCCTTCCTTTCCTTCCTTCCTTCTTCCTCCCTCCCTCCTTTCCTTCCTTCTTTCCTCCCTCCTTGTATTCCTTCCTCCCTCCCTCCGTCCTTCCTCCCTCCTTTCCTTCCTTCTTCCTTCCTCCCTCCCTCCTTTCCTTCCTTCTTTCCTCCCTCCCTCCTTCCTCCCTCCTTTCCTTCCTTCTTCCTTCCCTCCTTCCTTTCTCCCTCCCTCCTTTCCTTCCTTCTTCCTCCCTCCGTCCTTTCCTTCCTTCTTTCCTCCCTCCTTTTATTCCTTCCTTCCTCCCTCCCTCCTTTCCTTCTTTCTTTCCTCCCTCCTTTTATTCCTTCCTTCCTCCCTCCCTCCTTCCTCCCTCCTTTCCTTCCTCCTTCCTCCCTCCTTTCCTTCCTTCTTCCTTCCCTCCTTCCTCCCTCTTTCCTTTCTCCCTCCCTCCTTTCCTTCCTTCTTCCTCCCTCCGTCCTTTCCTTCCTTCTTTCCTCCCTCCTTTTATTCCTTCCTCCCTCCCTCCTTTCCTTCTTTCTTTCCTCCCTCCTTTTATTCCTTCCTTCCTCCCTCCCTCCTTCCTCCCTCCTTTCCTTCCTTCTTCCTTCCCTCCGTCCTCCCTCCTTTCCTTCCTTCCTTCTTCCTCCCTCCCTTCCTTCCTTGACTCAAGGACAACAGGAGGGTTAAGGAACTAAATATAGATAATAAATATTAATAATATAATATAATAATTATAATAAAACCTGTTGTCTTTTCTTCCCGTCTGTAGTCCAGAATGTAAGGAGGAGATTGGGGAGCCACCGATAGTCGAGAAGCTTCTAGTAATACTTCAGGAATATGACCTGCTGTCAAAGAGGTCAGTAGACACGGCTTGCTGTCATTTGAGACTTTGAGTATTTAAATTATTTGGTTCATGTGTTGTCAGTGTGAGATAAAATGTTGTGTCTGCGTTGCTATGGTTACTGCTGATAAACTACAGAAAGCACACAAAGCTGCTGTGTCCCTTTCTGTCTTGTCTGGGTTCATCTCATCTCTTCTCATGTTGTCTTATCTGCTGGAAACACATTGATTTAAAATATGCTGTTTAACCCAAAATATCCTTCCTTCCTTCCTTCCTTCCTTCCTTACCTCCCTTCCTTTCCTTCCTTTCCTTCCTCCCTGCCTTCTTTCTTCCCTTCCTCTTTTCCTTTCTCCCTCCCTCGTTCCTTATTTCCTCCGTCCGTCCGTCCTTCCTTTCCTTCCTTCCATCTGTTCTTCTTCCCTCCCTCCTTCTCTCCTCCCGTCCTTCTTTCCTTCCTCCATCCCCCTTTCTTCTTCCTTTCCTTCCTTCCATCTGTTCTTCCTCCCTCCCTCCTTCTCTCCTCCCTTCCTTCCTTCCTCCATCCCCCTTTCTTCTTCCTTTCCTTCCTTCCATCAGTCCTTCCTCCCTCCCTCCTTCTCTCCTCCTGTCCTTCTTTCCTTCTCTCCTCCCTTCCTTCTTTCCTCCCCCCTACCTTCCTTCTCTCCTCCTGTCCTTCTTTCCTTCCTCCACCCCCCTTTCTTCTTCCTTCCTTCCTTCTTTCTTCCCTTCCTCCCTCCCTCCTTCTCTCTTTCTTTCCTCCCCCCTACCTTCCTCCGTCCTTCCTTCCTTCCTCCACCCCCCTTTCTTCTTCCTTCCTTCCTTCTTTCTTCCCTTCCTACCTCCCTCCTTCTCTCTTTCTTTCCTCCCCCCTACCTTCCTTCCTTCCTTCTTTCCTCCATACTTCCTTCCTTTCCTTCCTTCCTCCCTTCCTTTCAATGAGTGTCCTATAAAGGGTTAACATATGGAAAGGGATTCATATGATTTAAAACAATAAATTAACATTTTTGGAAATTAAGCTTTAAAATAATAACCTTTATAACTTTGGCGTTGAACTCATTGAACTCAGGATGAGCGCGGAGCTGCTGAGGCTCCTGTCCCCGGTGCGTGGGGTCAGGGTCCAGGTGAGGGAGCTGGAGGGTCTGCCAGTGCTGCTGAGCCTCCTGCATGGCCAGCACCTGAAGCTGCTGTGGAGTATCACATGGGTCCTGAGCTCTGCGAGGATCCAGACACCAGAACCGAGATCCGGAGCTGGGGCGGGGTGCAGCCGCTGCTCAGGCTGCTCAGCAGGTTGGTGAGACTCCTTTCCTTCATCTCTACTTCCTCCCCTCCTTTCTTTCCTTCCTCCTTTCCTTCCTTCCTCCCTCCTTTTCTTCTTTCCATCCTTCCCTCCTTCTCTCTTTCTTTCCTCCCTCCTTTCCTTCCTCTCTACTTCCTTCTTCCTTTCCTTCCTTCCTTCCTTCTTCCTTCCCTCCTTCCTTCTTTCCTTCCCTCCTTCCTCCCTCCTTCCTTCCTTCCTTCTTCCCTCCTTTCCTTCCTCTCTACTTCCTTCTTCCTTCTTTCCCTCCTTCCTCCCTCCTTTCCTTCTGTTCCTTCCTTCCCTCCTTCTTTCCCTCCCTCCTTTCCTTCCTCTCTACTTCCTTCTTCCTTTCCTTCCTTCCTTCCTTCTTCCTTCCCTCCTTCCTTCTTTCCTTCCTTCCCTCCTTCCTCCCTCCTTTCCTTTCCTTTCCTTCCTTTCCTTCCCTCCTTTCCTTTCCTTTCCTTCTCTCTTTCCTTCCGTGACTCAAGGACAACAGGAGGGTTAATAAATAAAAAAAAAGAGTATTTGTAAAGTGAAAAGCATTCAGATTTAGACTTCCTTATTCCACAAAATACCTTCTGGTAAATAAAATAACTCTTCACAGTGACAGGCAGTATGTTTCTGACCGATCGTCCATCGAGACGCTCTCCAGCGCCAACGCGCGCCGGCCGCATCCAGAGAGAGCACATCAGAGAGGAGCTCAGTCTGCAGGAGGAGGTGGACAACACTATGGCCCTGCAGTCAGGTCAGGAAATACATAGTTTATCACATACTGGGAAAACACAGGGGAAATAAGAAAGAGGGTTTATTTAAGCCTCCTGTTGTGCTCAGGTCAAGGAAGGAAGGAAGGGAGGAAGGAAGGAAGGAAGGAAGGAACGAACAAAATGAGGAAGGAACGAAGGAAGGGAGGAAAGAGGAAGGAACGAAGTGGGGAAAGAAGGAAATGAGGAAGGAACGAAGGAAGGGAGGAAAGGAGGAAAGAAGGAAGGGAGGAAAGGAGGAAAGAAGGAAGAAAGGAAGGGAGGAAAAGTGGGAGGAAGGAAGGAAGAAAGGAAGGAAGGAAGGAAGGAAGGAAGGAAGGAGGAAAAGAGGAAGGAAGTAAGGAGAGGAAAGAAGGAATGAGGAAGGAAGGAAGGAAGGGAGGAAAGGAGGAAAGAAGGAAGAAAGGAAGGGAGGAAAAGTGGGAGGAAGGAAGGAAGAAAGGAAGGAAGGAAGGAAAGAAATGAGGAAGGAAGGAAGGAAGGAAGGAACGAACAAAATGAGGAAGGAACGAAGGAAGGGAGGAAAGAGGAAGGAACGAAGTGGGGAAAGAAGGAAATGAGGAAGGAACGAAGGAAGGAAGGAAAGGAGGAAAGAAGGAAGAAAGGAAAGGAGGAAAGAAGGAAGAAAGGAAGGGAGGAAAAGTGGGAGGAAGGAAGGAAGAAAGGAAGGAAGGAAGGAAGGAAGGAAGGAAGGAAGGAAGGAAGGAGGAAAAGAGGAAGGAAGTAAGGAGAGGAAAGAAGGAATGAGGAAGGAAGGAAGGAAGGGAGGAAAGCAGGAAAGAAGGAAGAAAGGAAGGGAGGAAAAGTGGGAGGAAGGAAGGAAGGAAGGAAAGAAATGAGGAAGGAAGGAAGGAAGGAAGGAGGAAAAGAGGAAGGAAGTAAGGAGAGGAAATAAGGAATGAGGAAGGAACGAAGGAAGGGAGGAAAGGAGGAAAGAAGGAAGAAAGGAAGGGAGGAAAAGTGGGAGGAAGGAAGGAAGAAAGGAAGGAAGGAAGGAAGGAAAGAAATGAGGAAGGAAGGAAGGAAGGAAGGAAGGAGGAAAGGGGGATGGAAGAAGGAAAGAAGGAAGGGAGGAGAGAAGGAGGGAGGGAGGAAGAACAGATGGAAGTAAGGAGAGGAAGGAAGGAATGAGGAAGGAAGTAAGGAGAGGAAAGAAGGAATGAGGAAACAGTCAAAAGAGATAGGGTCAATTTGACCCGTGAGCACAACAGGAGGGTTAAGCATGTTTTTACTTGCACAGCTCAGATAACTCTTCCCCCAGAGGAGTTGTAATGAGTAGCTGAGAATGTAAACTGTGTTTTCCTGAAGTGAGAATGATGACCACAGAGACTTGGCTTCCTGGATCTATCATTTAGGAGGCAGCGGTTGTAAATTCTCTGTGTCTGGATGTCTAAAGATTCTCATTTTGTTATTAAACTGTTAACATTTCATTATTCAGCACCAGCTTTTCCAGTAAGTATCTAAAACCTCCCCTCCTTCTCTCCTTCCTCCATCCCTCCTTCTCTCTTTCTTTCCTCCCCCCTACCTTCCTTCCTTCCTTCTTTCCTCCGTCCTTCCTCCGTCCTTCCTCCGTCCTTCCTTCCCTTCCTCCTTCCCTCCCTCCTTCTCTCTTTCTTTCTTCCCCCCTACCTTCCTTCCTTCCTTCTTTCCTCCGTCCTTTCTTCCTTTCCTTCCTCCCTCCTTCTCTCCTCCCTTCCTTCTTTCCTTCCTCCATCCCCCTTTCTTCTTCCTTCCTTCCTTCCTTCTTTCTTCCCTTCCTTCCTCCCTTCTTTCTTCCCTTCTTCCCTCCCTCCTTTCCTTCCTCCATCCCCCTTTCTTCTTCCTTCCTTCCTTCCTTCTTTCTTCCCTTCCTTCCTCCCTTCTTTCTTCCCTTCTTCCCTCCCTCCTTTCCTTCCTCCATCCCCCTTTCTTCTTCCTTCCTTCCTTCCTTCTTTCTTCCCTTCCTCCCTCCCTCCTTCTCTCTTTCTTTCCTCCCCCCTACCTTCCTTCCTTCCTTCTTTCCTCCGTCCTTCCTTCCCTTCCTCCCTCCCTCCCTCCTTCTCTCTTTCTTTCCTTCCCCCTACCTTCCTTCTTTCCTCCGTCCTTCCTTCCTTACCTTCCTCCCTCCCTCCTTCCTTCCCTTCCTTCCTTCCATCCCCCCTTCTTCTTCCTTCCTTCCTTCTTTTCTTCCCTCCTTTCCTTCCTTTATTCCTTCCTTCCTCCTTCCTCTCTTCCTTCCTCCCTCCCTTCCTTCTTCCCTCCTTTCCTTCCTTTCTTCCTTCCCTCCTTCCTCCCTCCCTTCCCTCTTCCCTCCTTTCCTTCCTTTCTTCCTTCCTTCCTCCCTCCCTCCCTCCCTCCTTTCCTTCCTTTCTTCCTTCCTTCCTCCCTCCCTCCCTCCCTCCCTCCTTCCCTCCCTCCTTTCCTTCCTTTCTTCCTCCCCCCTCCTTTCCTTGCTTCTTTCCTCCCTCCCTCCCTTCCTCCTTCCTTTCTCCCTCCCTCCCTCTTTTCCTTTCCTTCCTTTCTTCCTTCCTTCCTCCCCCCCTCCTTTCCTTGCTTCTTTCCTCCTGTCCTCCCTTCCTCTTTTCCTTTCTCCCTCCCTCCCTCCCTCCTTTCCTCCTGTCCTCCCTTCCCTCCCTTCTCTTTAATGTTCACAGCTGTTGATTAGACTGTCAGTATAACTGCTTAAATTAAGTCGTATCCATTCCCCTTTAATCCTTTTCCAGCCTGCTGCACAGCTCTGACTGAGCTTAGTCTGGATGACACATCTGCTCACCACATTGTGCAAGTAAGGAAAAGTCTAATATATAAAATCAAGATATATATCTACAGTCCAGATTGATGGCAAGTGACCACATGTAGAACATTTTCATCTTTGCATCAGCTCATGTGGACTTTCTTTTCTTCTTAGGAAAATGGGGTCTATATAATAGCAAAGTTGATATTGCCACAAAACTCAGGACCAAATGTCACATCACTACAGGTATAGATATCTTCATATATGTATTAAAGTTAGAATGTAAATTGAACTACCAGGAAAATAACTTAGCTGTAAATCTGTTTGCATGTTGGCCTCCCTCCTTCTCTCCTCCCTTCCTTCTTTCCTTCCTCCATCCCCCTTTCTTCTTCCTTCCCTTCCTCCCTCCCTCCTTCTCTCCTCCCTTCCTTCTTTCCTTCCTCCATCCCCCTTTCTTCTTCCTTCCCTTCCTCCCTCCCTCCTTCTCTCCTCCCTTCCTTCTTTCCTTCCTCCATCCCCCTTTCTTCTTCCTTCCTTCCTTCTTTCTTCCCTTCCTCCCTTCCTCCCTCCCTCCTTCTCTCCTCCCGTCCTTCTTTCCTTCCTCCATCCCCCTTTCTTCTTCCTTCCTTCCTTCTTTCTTCCCTTCCTCCCTCCCTCCTTCTCTCCTCCCGTCCTTCTTTCCTTCCTCCATCCCCCTTTCTTCTTCCTTCCTTCCTTCCTTCTTCCCTTCCTCCCTCCCTCCTTCTCTCCTCCCTTCCTTCTTTCCTTCCTCCATCCCCCTTTCTTCTACCTTCCTTCCTTCTTTCTTACGTCCTTCCTTCCCTTCCTCCCTCCCTCCTTGTCTCTTTCTTTCCTCCCCCCTACCTTCCTTCCTTCCTTCTTTCCTCCGTCCGTTGGCAGTGTTATGCATTTCGAGCCCTCCGGTTTCTCTTCAGTGTGGAAAGAAACCGACATCTGTTTAAGAGGTGAAGTTAAAGATATTATACACATGTATCTCTCAGTTAAAGTCGTGCACATGTCGTTTAAATGAGGCTAACGCTGGATATGTTTTGATGTTGATATTGCAGACTCTTTCCCACAGACCTCTTTGAGTTGTTTATTGATGTTGGCCACTATGTGCGGGACCTCACGGCCTACGAGGGACTTCAGACCAAAGTTTCACTCTACACAGTAAAACAACCAACCCAGCTCTAAATCAGGCGGGGAGTTCCTGTCCTCTGAAAAGAAGCCAATGCGGAAGTAACTTAGAGCTGCATTCTATCAAAAGGCCACCAGGGGGCGACCGTCTCTATACAAGTCAATGGAGAATTCACCAACTTCTCACTTGATTTCTAACCTCAGTAAACGTTTTCAAAATGTGTTTATGGTCTCAATCGCTAGTTTAAAGCCTTCTTCAATGCAGTATGATGTTCATTTGGGACATTTTGGCCTCCCTGATTTTATATGTGACGATAAAGCAGGGTATGCATTAGGGCGTGGCTACGTCCTGATTGACAGGTTGATTGACCAATGTCCTTGAGATCCAGCCCTCGTAACCAATCGCAGCCTCCCCGCTCCGCCGTTGGTCCCGCCCATACGTCCGTCCATGGCTCCGCCTCATGCCCATATAAGTAGAATCCGTGTTCATTTTTTCCCAGAATGCACCTGAAATTTTCAAGATGGCGCTGCCTAGATTCGATACTATTGGCTTCCGAGCAGCAGTCCACAAACCAATGGGTGACGTCACGGATGTTACGTCCATTTCTTTTATACAGTCTATGCTCTAAATGGATTAAACTGCGTATTCAGCTGCTTCTCATCAGTAAAATAATCACATGTGTAATTGTGTGTTTTTTGTATTAATAAGGAGGATAATTTATCTTACATGCTGATGTTGAGTTCTGGTATTGCAGGAAGAGGAAGTGGACAGCCTTGGGGAGAGTATTGAGGCTGTGAATCAGAACCGGCCCGCTCTCAAAGTGATCAACGGATACTCAGTACTCGACCATCTCGGCACCGGGGCCTTCGGAAGCGTCTTCAAGGTACAATGAACATCCTTAAAAAGTGGCTTCAACTGCATTCAGCAACACTGGTTTGTGTCAGTTTTGTGAGCCTCTTTCAAGAGAGCTTCGGCTGAGTCACATCACATCACGTATCGCTGGTTTTAATAAATATACTCAACGACAGGTCCGAAAGCAGAGCGGCCAGTATCTTCTGGCTCTGAAGGAAGTGAACCTCCACAACCCGGTCTTTGGCAAAGACAAGAAGTCCAGAGACAGTAACGTGGAGAAGATCATCTCTGAGCTCACGATCATCAAAGAACAGGCACTAAGTTTCAATTTTAACAAGGGCTGTCAAACGATTAATTTTTTAATCGAGATTAATCGCAGAATTTCCTTAGTTAATTGCGATTAATGGCGTTTTGAATTGCGTGTTTAAAATCCTGTTATTTTCCATTTGAAGGCAGTTTTAAGCCCATAATGTAAAGCATTTCTTACCAGAGTGTCTTAACTGGGAATCAATCACGGCTCTGCTGCGACTCCCACACTCCAAAATGGTCCTTTGGTGGAGCTGAGGCTGGCTTGGCTGCACCTGGGTGTTTAGCGTGGAGGTGCTAACTCAAACTCCACGTACTCCGGTGGTAGTTAAACTCCGTTTGACACAGGTTGCATTTTACTTTTGACTTGTCAACTGAAGCGTCTGGAAGTGTTTTAAAGTTAAACAAGCCGTTCAAAAGTCCAGTAGCTCTCTTACTTTCCATCAGCGCGGTAGGTTTACTGCAGGAGGCCACTTCAAAGCATAGCGCTACAGCTAGAGGAGCCGTCTACGGGGGAGTAGAAGGGACAAAAAGGCTTGCAACATTAAAATGAGATTTTAAAAAAATTAACGCGTTATGGATTGCATTAATGTAATCACGATTAACGCGTTAACGCTGACAGCCCTAATTTTAACCTGATACCATGCTATCTGAACAAGTAAAGAGATATTTTGTGTATTTAATATCTTTATCGGTTGCTTTTCTTCTAGATGACGCACCCGAATATTGTTAAATATTACAAGACATTTTTAGAAGGTAAGAAGAGTATTTTATTTCTTAACACCTCTTGCACCAACCCCCCCCCCCGCTTAAACTTTTACTAACCCTGACATGAAACTGCTCATTCGAGGTGACAAGCTGTACATCGTGATGGAGCTGATCGAGGGAGTTCCTCTGGCGGAACATTTTAACTCTCTGAAGGAGAAGCAGCAGCAGTTCACCGAGGACAGATTATGGAATATATTCATTCAGGTAATAACTGCTGAACTTAATTTCCTTTGGGACGTTTCTCTCAAGACACATTTGCAGAAAGACCAGCACACTATTTTTGGGTAATCCAATGTGAATAATTTAAAACAGACAAAACTTTGATGTTCTGAGTATCGTGGGAATAACTGGAATCTCAAGAGACATTTGACTGACACATTATTTATATTCAATAGTAAATTTAGTATCAGAAGATTCCCCAAGTGGACTCAGTCTTTAGTTGTTCTCCATCAGTTTTGCTCTATCATCTCTAGGGTTGCAAAGGGGTGGAAAATTACTGGTAAATTTCCGGAAAGTTTCTGGTAAATTTCCATGGGAAGTTAAGCTACAGTGCACGTAGGGGGCGTGGCCTCAGTATGCACAGTACATACGATTATTTTTTTTAATCGAGATTAATCGCAGAGTTTCCATAGTTAATCGCAATCCTGTTATTTTCCATTTGAAGGCAGTTTTAAGCCCATAATGTAAAGCATTTCTTACCAGAGTGTCTTAACTGGGAATCAATCACGGCTCTGCTGCGACTCCCACACTCCAAAATGGTCCTTTGGTGGAGCTGAGGCTGGCTTGGCTGCACCTGGGTGTTTAGCGTGGAGGTGCTAACTCAAACTCCACGTACTCCGGTGGTAGTTAGCCGTTCAAAAGTCCAGTAGCTCTCTTACTTTCCATCAGCGCGGTAGGTTTACTGCAGGAGGCCACTTCAAAGCATAGCGCTACAGCTAGAGGAGCCGTCTACAGGGGAGTAGAAGGGACAAAAAGGCTTGCAACATTAAAATGCGATAAAAAAAAATGAATGCGTTATGGATTGCATTAATCTAATCGCGATTAACGCGTTAACGCTGACAGCCCTAATAT
>NC_070587.1:1199355-1201855 GCF_027409825.1 Scomber japonicus | reverse complement strand
GTTTTCTGTAAATGAAAGCAGAAGACTTGCCTGCTTTTCTTCTAACCTGAAACATTAAATCACCTTTCCCAACTGCATTTCTCCACAGTGGGGATTTTACTGCTGCGAAGATGAAACCAAAACCAGGTATCTCTTCATCCAGATGGGAATGCTTAACCCTCCTGTTGTCCTCGAGTCAAGGAAGGAAGGAAGGGAGGGAGGGAGGGAGGGAGGGAGGAAGGGAGGGAGGAAGGAAGAAGAAAGGAAAGGAGGGAGTGAGGAAGGAAGGGAGGGAGGAAAGGAAAGAAGGAAATAAAGGAGGGAGGAAGGAAGGAGGGAAGGAAGAAGGAAGGAAAGGAAAGAAGGGAGGAAGGAGGGAAGGAAGGAAGGAGGGAAGGAAGAAGGAAGGAAAGGAAAGAAGGGGGGAAGGAAGGTAGGATAGAAGGACAGAGGAAAGAAAGAGAGAAGTAGGGAGGGAGGGAGGAAAGAAGGAAGGGAGGAAGGAATAAGAAAAGGAAAGGAAAGGAAAGGAAAGGAGGGAGGAAGGAGGGAAGAAACGGGGGATGGAGGAAGTACAGACGGAAGGAAGGAAGGGAGGGAGGGAGGGAGGAAAGGAAAGAAGGAAATAAAGGAGGGAGGGAGGAAGGAAGGAGGGAAGGAAGAAGGGAGGAAAGGAAAGAAGGAAGGAAAGGAGGGAGGAAGGAAGGAGGGAAGGAAGGGAAGGAAAGAAGGGAGGAAGGAAGGTAGGATAGAAGGACAGAGGAAAGAAAGAGAGAAGTAGGGAGGGAGGAAAGAAGGAAGGGAGGAAGGAATAAGGAAGGAAATGAGGGAAGGAAGGAAAAGAGGAAGGAAGGAAGGAAAGGAAAGGAAAGGAAAGGAAAGGAAAGGAAAGGAGAGAGGAAGGAGGGAAGAAAGGGGGATGGAGGAAGTACAGACGGAAGGAAGAAAGGAAGGGAGGAAAGAAGAATTAGACGGGGTCAATTTGACCCGGGAGGACGACACGAGGGTTAACCTTCTGCTTTGAAATCTCCTGTCAAGATGAGATACTACACAACCAAAACATCCCAAAGAACATCTAAACATCTAAAATCTCTTTATAAAAATGTGGCTGCTGTGTTTGCCTCAGTCAGGTAGCGTGTTTGTTTCTTCCTCTCATCTCAGTGTCAGCAGGGATCTGCGTCTCCCAGAAGAAGCTTCGGCAGATTGACGATCCCATCCAGAGGCTCCTCGTACAGCTGCACAAAATCATATACGTCACTCAAGTACAGAAATACAACAATAATGTCTTAGATATTATCATAGTTCAGTTTATAGCTCTGGTGATTCTAGTGATTTTAGTGACTCTTTGGCCCATTGAATCTGTTATAAACTCACAAAAAGAAGTGCCAAAAGAAAATGTTTTATTGTAACTAAAACAACATAAATACAAAAAGCGAGAGAGACATAGAGAGAGAGGGAGGGAGAGAGAGAGAGAGAGAGAGACATAGAGAGAGAGAGAGAGAGTGAGAGAGAGGGAGGGAGGGAGAGAGAGAGAGACAGAGAGAGTGTGAGAGAGAGAGAAAGAAAGTGAGAGAGAGTGAGAGTGTGAGAGAGAGAGAGAGAGAGAGGGAGAGTGTGAGAGAGTGAGAGAGAGAGAGAGAGAGAGAGAGAGAGAGGGAGGGAGGGGGAGGGAGGGGGAGGGAGAGGGAGAGAGAGAGTGAGAGAGAGAGAGTGAGGGAGAGGGAGGGAGTGAGGGAGAGACACATTATTATGCCCATCAACCTGAAAAATGACAAACTCTCACAGTAGTTAAACTTGACTGTGTTCGCGTTAACTTGAGATTTTCTTCATTTAACCTGCAGCTTCCACCGGCTCCGCACCACAGCATCAAAAGACGGGTCATTGAAAGATTTAAAAAGTCGCTCTTCCACTACGACAGCGACCCACACAACCTGAAAGTGGAGCTCAGCAAGGTCTCAAATCCACTTAATCACAACTAATAAATGTTTAGTAGTGAGTAGGGTTGCAAAACTCCGGGAATTTTCAAACTTGGAAACTTTCCATGGGAATTAACGGGAATAAACCGGGAATTTACTAAACTGAAGGTATGTTCTTATTAGGGAACTTAAATATATAGTTGTGTAAAATAATATGTTAGCATAATCCTGACTAAAACAACCAGATATCATGCAGTACAGTTGAATATCTATGTGTAGCTTCACTCACACATTGTTGTATTTTTTCAGAGTTGTGTGTGAAACCATTAAGAATAATAACATTTAGTTGTTTTTTAATATTAAATTATAAATAATTGTATAATTTAATATAACTTCAACAGCTCAGGGACATCAAGCGACATTGTTTGTGCACCTTTTTTCATCGTCATTGTTCTTTTTTTTATACAATTAATCAATCAAATGATGATACCTTTCCACTAAATTACCCTCAGTTGCCATAAATTCCCATAAATTCCCATAATTCCCATAATTCCCTTTAATTCCCATGGAAAGTTTCCAATTTTGAATATTTCCAAAATTCCCCA
>NC_070587.1:1164355-1191855 GCF_027409825.1 Scomber japonicus | reverse complement strand
TAAAGTCCACTTTGAACTGGAAACAGATGAGCTGGATAGATGTAATAAGGGAAAATCAAACACAAAATAATTGATTTCTGAATTTGCAATAGAGTCTCGTGAGTCTGGAGTCGACTTTCATTATGATTCTGGGAGTTTAAACTAAACAGAGCCAACAGTTTCAAACCATTTTTGCAGATATGACATTTCTTTTTGCAAAGCTTACTGAACAGAAACTCCCTGCTCATACTTTCTGAACAAAGCAAATTATAAAACATGAGAAACAGCTTAAATACTTCACTTATACAGCACTTTTTAAAGCAGCTTATTATGCTGTAAAACCAGCTGCACACACACACACACACACACACACACACACACACACACACACACACACACACACACACACACAGGATGCAACTTTTAACATTTTTACTGCCTTGCACTTCCTTAACACACCCACAGGGGGCAGTATGAATCCTGCTTTTGAGAGAAGATGAGTTGACCTCAAAAAGCCTCTCAGCTCTTGCAACACCAAACATGAGCCGCTGCTGCAACACCTCAAAAAAAAAAAAAAAAAAAAACCCAGAGCAGCTTTAGTGGAAAAACATTAAAGAGCAAAATTAAAAATCCAGTACACAAGACTTTAATAGACCAACAAAAATAAAACAGACGATATGAAATGTGATCTGTTTTAGTAATATCACAAATAAATGCACCATGAAAAAAAAAATCCTTATATAGATACTGTATGTACAGTCATACTGCAGTATGAGAAACACACTCGCTGCTTCGGGGGGGGGGGGGGGGTGGAAAAATGGAAAAATTAAAATACACAAAATGTCCAGATATGTAAAAAGTTGGCACGTTTAGAGTTAGGCACATGAACACTTACAGCAGAGGTGTCAAAGTAATTTTCATTCAAGGGCCACAAACAGACCAATTTGATCTCATGTGGGCCGGATCATTAAAAAGATGGAAGGAAGGAAGGAAGGAGGGAAGGAAGGAAGGAAATAAGAAGGGAAGGAAGGAAAGACAGGCAAAAGGAAGGAGGGAAGAAAGGTAGGAAAGACAGATGGAAGAAAGGAGGAAGGACAGAAGGAAGAAAGGGAGGAAGGACAGATGGAAGAAAGGGAGGAAGGACAGAAGGAATAAAGGGAGGAGGGACAGAAGGAAGAAAGGACAGATGGAAGGAAGAAAGGGAGGAAGGACAGAAGGAAGAAAGGGAGGAAGGACAGAAGGAAGAAAGGGAGGAAGGACAGAAGAAATAAAGGGAGGAAGGACAGAAGGAAGAAAGGGAGGAAGGACAGATGGATGGAAGGACAGAAGGAAGAAAGGGAGGAAGGACAGAAGGAAGGAAAGAAGGAAGGACAGATGGATGGAAGGACAGAAGGAAAAAAGGGAGGAAGGACAGATGGAAGCAAGGAAGGAAGGAATGATGGAAGGAAGAAAGGGAGGAAGGACAGATGGAAGAAAAGAAAAGGAAAGGAAGGAAGGAACAAAGAAAGGAAAATAGGAAGGTAGGAAGGAAAAGAACACAGGAAGGAAAGTGGGCCAGATTGGACCCCTCGGCGGGCCGGATCTGGCCCACGGGCCTCATGTTTGACACCCCTGCCTTACAGTATATGAGCTGCTAGCGTACAGTCGATATTACACTGACATCAATAAACAGATAAAACACATCTGTACATTTTTATTTTCTCAGGCACGAAATCTCATTTAAGTTTCTGCTTCGTCAGCTTTATGTGATTATGCTGCTTAATAACGGACTACATTACCCATAATCCCTTTCTTTCAAGTTGCAAAAACGTCTGATTTTATTTAGGAGAATAATTCCTGCATGGCTTCTGCATTTAAAGAACTGGAACTTTTTTTTTTCTTTCTTTCTTTTTTAAAACCTCACATACTGTTCATATTCAGACTAAGAATACAAAGAATAAAGGGAGGAAGGACAGAAGGAATAAAGGGAGGAAGGACAGAAGGAAGAAAGGGAGGAAGGACAGATGGAAGGAAAGAAGGAAGGAAAAAGAGGAAGGACAGAAGGAATAAAGGGAGGAAGGACAGAAGGAAGAAAGGGAGGAAGGACAGAAGGAAGAAAGGGAGGAAGGACAGAAGGAATAAAGGGAGGAAGGACAGATGGAAGAAAGGGAGGAAGGACAGAAGGAAGAAAGGGAGGAAGGACAGAAGGAAGAAAAAGAGGAAGGACAGAAGGAAGAAAGGGAGGAAGGACAGAAGGAAGGAAGGGAGGAAGGACAGAAGGAATAAAGGGAGGAAGGACAGAAGGAATAAAGGGAGGAAGGACAGAAGGAATAAAGGGAGGAAGGATAGAAGGAAGAAAGGGAGGAAGGACAGAAAGAATAAAGGGAGGAAGGACAGAAGGAAGGAAAGAAGGAAGGAAAAAGAGGAAGGACAGAAGGAATAAAGGGAGGAAGGAAAAAGAGGAAGGACAGAAGGAAGAAAGGGAGGAAGGACAGAAGGAAGAAAGGGAGGAAGGACAGAAGGAATAAAGGGAGGAAGGACAGATGGAAGAAAGGGAGGAAGGACAGAAGGAATAAAGGGAGGAAGGACAGATGGAAGGAAAGAAGGAAGGAAAAAGAGGAAGGACAGAAGGAAGAAAGGGAGGAAGGACAGAAGGAAGAAAGGGAGGAAGGACAGAAGGAAGAAAGGGAGGAAGGACGGAAGGACAGATGGAAGGAAAGAAGGAAGGACAGAAGGAATAAAGGGAGGAAGGACAGATGGAAGGAAAGAAGGAAGGAAAAAGAGGAAGGACAGAAGGAAAGAAGGAAGGAAAAAGAGGAAGGACAGAAGGAAGAAAGAGAGGAAGAACAGATAGAAGGAGGAGAAGGAAGGAAAAGAAGGAGGAGAAGCAAGAGTAGACAGGAATGAAAGACAGAAGGAATTAAGGAAGGGAGGAAGGAAGGAAAATAAGACAGGATGGATGGAAGAAAAAGAAGACATGAAAGAAGGAAGGGAAGATGTAAGGAAGGGAGGAATAAGGAAAGTGGGCCAGATCAGACCCCTCGGCGGGCCGGATCTGGCCCACGGGCCGCATGTTTGACACCCCTGGGTTAGAGTGTATTTACTGGGTCAAATGTGACCCTGAACAGTATGTGAGGGTTAAATGAAAGGTGTGTTTCAGCTTCAGTGGGCCCTGCTGAAACATGACCATTGCAGCGCTGCCATGACCAGCAGATAAGCAGTTAACCCTCCTGTTGTGTTCGAGTCAAGGAAGGAAGGGAGGAAAGGAGGGAGGGAGGAAGGAAGGAGGGAAGGGAGTAAAGGAAACAAGGCAGGGAGGAAGGAAGGGAGGAAGAAGGAAGGGAGGGAGGGGGGGGGGGCGGAGGGAGGAAGGAGGGAAGGAAGGGAGTAAAGGAAAGAAGGAAGGAAGGAAGGATCCGAAAGAAGGAAGAAAAGGGGGATGGAGGAAGGACAGAAGGAAGAAGGAAAGAGGAAAGAGAGCAGAAGGAAAAACAGAGAGGAGAGAGGAAGAACAGATGTAAGGAAGGAAGGAAGGAAGGAAGGAAGGAAGGAAGGAAAGAAGGAAAGAAGGAACAGTCAAAACAGATGGGTCAATTTGACCCGGGAGCACAACAGGAAAGTTAAGGTTAAAACTTTACATTTAGAATATGAAGGAAAGAATACATGTGTGTATTAGTTCACTTACAGTATATTTAAACTCTTTATATTTCATACTGCAAAACAATCAGGAGGATTTCTAACAAAACGCTGCAAAACGCTTCAGTTTAAGTCTGTTCTGTAGCTTTTTATAAGCAGTATATAAAACATTTAATACATAAAACACGCTATAATGTAGATAATATAGTTGTAATTATGTTTATGAATGTATTTCCTTTAACTGAGGACCAGTGTATGAACCCCAACGGATGATAATACAATAGTACAACTACATTATATTGTGTTATAAGTAGGGCTGTCAAACGATTAATTTTTTAAATTGCGATTAATCGCAGAATTTCCATAGTTAATCGCGATTAATGGCGTTTTGAATTGCATGTTTAAAATCCTGTTATTTTCCATTTGAAGGCAGTTTTAAGCCCATAATGTAAAGCATTTCTTACCAGAGTGTCTTAACTGGGAATCAATCACGGCTCTGCTGCGACTCCCACACTCCAAAATGGTCCTTTGGTGGAGCTGAGGCTGGCTTGGCTGCACCTGGGTGTTTAGCGTGGAGGTGCTAACTCAAACTCCACGTACTCCGGTGGTAGTTAAACTCCGTTTGACACAGGTTGCATTTTACTTTTGACTTGTCAACTGAAGCGTCTGGAAGTGTTTTAAAGTTAAACAAGCCGTTCAAAAGTCCAGTAGCTCTCTTACTTTCCATCAGCGCGGTAGGTTTACTGCAGGAGGCCACTTCAAAGCATAGCGCTACAGCTAGAGGAGCCGTCTACGGGGGAGGAGAAGGGACAAAAAGGCTTGCAACATTAAAATGCGATTAAAAAAAATTAACGCGTTATGGATTGCATTAATCTAATCGCGATTAATGCGTTAACGCTGACAGCCCTAATTATAAACCATTTATTATGTTTATATACTGCTAATAAATGCTAAATTTGGGGGGTTTAAAGTAAAATGCCCCCTAGTGGCTGCAGGAGCATCAACAAAACTTAAACTGCATCATCGTTAAGCAGGTTTTTCCTACATCATCATTTTCCTAAACATAAACTCGGCTACATCAGTTTGTGAACTTTGTAAATGTCAGTTATGAACATTCGATGATACACAGGAGTAAAAACTTCACAATCAAGTTTTTGCATTTATATAATTTCCCTTTTGCACACGAATAAAAACAGCTTATTTCTCCAATCGCTTTTTTTTTTTTTTTTAATGACGCCAGAGAGATTTGTCTATTTACACGTACGGGGGGCAAACCAATATATAAAGTGTACAAAAAAAATGGACTTTGATGTGTGAAAGATTCAAATAGTATGTAAAATAAAATAAAATAAAAAACGGAAATTGCTTTTAATGTTCCTGTGTTTGCTAATTTTGCTACGCTAACCGCTAAATGTGTTCGGTTTTTTTTAATGAGGTCAAAAAGAATGAATCCATGTGATATTTCATGCAAATATAAATAGAGAAGAAACCCGACAGTGATTCCCGTCCTGTCGCTGTAAAAACGTACGACAGAAATTATAACATTACTGCATCTTTCTCTTTTTTTCCCCCCTTTGCAGGATTTTAACTCAATCCGTGTATCATTCGTTCTTTCCATTTTTAATTGGCAGGTTATTTTGTTTTTTATTATAAAAAAAAAAAAATGCCTGGTTTTTCATATTTCAGTTTTAATCTCAGATCAAAAATACGAAATGGAAAAACAGGTAACAGGACTGAATTTGATTTTAATAATTGTTCAGCCATGGTATTGTTTCGAGGATCAAAGTGTGTGACTCTAAAGGAGGACCTGACAATGTGAATGCAAATGATATTGTAAGAGACATAGATGAAGATAGCAGCACGGTGTATTGAGTGTGTGTGTGTGGAGTGAGTGGGTGGTCCTCATGGAGTAGGCGTGTGTGCGTGCGGAAGTGTGTGTGCATAAAGGTGGGCACTCACCGGTGATCCAGATGAGGAAGAGAGAGAGAGAGTCGGGTTTGGGGAGAAGCCATCATTTTTGTTGACCGCTTTTTCACCGCTGGTTTCAGTTATTCATTCATCCATCCCTGTTGTGTTGTTTATGCACAATAAATGCACCGTTTGAATACTTTAAGAGGCTGTTATCATAATTTAGTAGCGCGTCACAAATTGACTTATCTGAGGACCCAACCTACTCTCCGCGGCCAAAGGTTTGTGTGTGCCGCAATAGATATCTTACACCATAAATGTTGAAAATATTTAATCAATCGACGTGAATATTAGGTTACTTTGAAAGAAGAAAAACTATAACATATATTGGGGGTGGCTGGGGCAGGTAAAGGTGTTTATGAATGTGTGGGGAAGCCAGGAAGGGGTGAGGGCGTGAGAAGAAGTGACGGATGACCAATTAATGGTGCCTGTTTTTCCATTTCGTATTTTTAATCTGAGCCTAAAATTTAAATATGAAAAAACAGGATTTTTTTTTCTTTTTTGGTGTTATAATAACGAAGTAACCAGTCAAATTTTCATTATTTGATTTTTGACTGCCAATTAAAAATGGAAAGAATGAATGATACACGGATTTAACTCATAGAAATTAGCGTTTCTTCAATTAAGGAAGACGTTAGTGTAACAACTGAATCTCTTTAAACACACAGCGGCGTCTCTGCCAACACATCTGCGGATATCCACAGACAGTTCTCGGACCGAAGACTGAGGTAAGACACTAGCTAACCCTCTGGACTGCATCTGAAGTTAGCATCATAGTTAGCATTTCCTCTGAGAGGTAAGACGGGATGCAATGTTCTCTGAGAGGCTTCAGAGCAAGAAGCCGGAGGAGGAGTTTAGATACTGCGAGGAGACGGTGGCGTTCTCCTCCTCCGAGTCTTTCCTCTGGTTTTTCTCCAGGTTCTGCAGATCCTCCAACATCTCCTTGATCAGAGGAGGCATGGAGCCCGGGATCTCCATCTTCAACGTCACCACTCGCTCCGCTCCTGTGGAAATAAACATTTTTATTAATACACCATGTTGCAGGAAGTAGAGCTCAGGCCCGCCGCTCCCCATACGCAGAGTACGCAGAGCGCGAAGGGCCTCAAGTACCTGGCGGAGGCCCCCAAAATTAAGGTTGCTAAAAAAAATGTCATGATAGTTATTATATTATTACATTAAAGAAATGATATAAATTAGTTATGAACAGCTAATTGTGTGCCCTATTACTCAAAACACATGAATGAGCTCGTTGGCTGCGTGCCGTGTAAAGGAGGAATTACCTCTGAACACTTAAACACCTCGTAACCATGGAAACTGGTCCTTAACTTTACAGCAGTTTAGCTTAACTACAGCACATGTGCGTCCTCACCTTCTCCTGTTTGCTTCTCACTCTCTGCCACAAGCGCAGCAAAAACACAGAATGTCAAAATAAAAGCGGTATTTTCAAAATAAAAGTTGACAGCCCTCTTAAGCAACTCCTGTGAGGAGGAAGGGGGAGGGGCCTGTGATGAGGAAGGGGAGGATCCTTCAGGAGGAAGGGGAGGGCTGTGATGAGGAAGGGGCGGGGCCTGTGCGCATGAGCAGTGAGTGACAGCTGTCAGACACTCCATAAGACACAATCCTGGCTCTGATTGGTTCAGTAGGAGCAGTAGGCGGGGCTAAATGAGCCTGTTTTTTTTTTTTATAGATGACTAGTTTCATGTAATGAATCTTTACATAGTGACAGTCTTAGCAAATATGACAAAAAGTTACCTTTATAAGACTTACCAACTGCAGCTTTAATAAACTACAACTTATTTATCAGACCCAAAATGCACCCAAACGTTAGTCATGATCAGAAAGGATAATTTTATCGCACTACAAAAAGAAAGAGCTTGAAGCATTACATCATTCAAGTAGCTACATGCCAAAGAAGTCTGTCAACAAACCTGTAATCTGATAAAAAAGAGGAAAAACTTTCTCTCAATGTCTCCCTCTCTCTCTATCGGGACCCTCTCCAGATCCCATCAGATGGTATCAAAAGACAGAAATCGCTTTGTTTTCCTGTTCAGACTTCACAGAGAGTGCTTTTTTTAAATCACATCAGCTGTTTTCGGGGAGGGCTATGCTTCTCCAATATTGAACAAAACCTGCAAGAGAACCTAATGGCCCTTTTCCACTGCAGAATCGGTACGGTACGGTACGCTTTAGCGCGGCACGACTCTACCCACTTTTAGAACCGGCCCTGTTCCTTTTCCACTGCCAAGAGGTACTAGTCGGACTACTTGGAATGGGCGGAGTTGGCGGGGTCGACACTGCCGTGACGTAATTTGCAGGCGACTACTAATGTGCCCATGCCGCAGTCAGTAAAGTAAACAACAACGATGAAGGCACTGGATGACATCGAGGCGGTACTGCTGCTGCTGTTTGCTCTGTGGCTCGCTGTGTTTGTGTTTGTGCTTTAACGCGGGTGATTATTTAAAGACCCCGAGCTTCGTCGCATGTATGACGACATCTCCTTCGACCAATCAGTGGACAGCGCTGTTCACGTGACAATTTAGTATCAGTTCGGCTCGGTTAGTACCACCTCTGAAACAGGTACGAAAAATCGTAACGGTTCCCAGGTCCGGCCCCCAGTGGAAAAGGGCACAAAGCGGGTAGAGTCGTACCGTACCGTACCGTTACTAAATCGTGCAGTGGAAAAGGGCCATAAATGCACTGCTGCACACTCTGCTCCCTGCAAGAAACAACCTTTGCAAAAAAAAAGGTAATCTATTGAAGCCTTTGATGCTCTGCTGCTGATGCTGCTGCTGCTGCTGCTGCTGCACTAACCCTAACACTTCATTAGCTGACAGTTTTGATTCAGAGCAGCTTTGTAGAGGAATGATGGTGTTTGCATTGCAGTCGCTGCTGCTGCTGCTGCTGTGGACGGAAAGGCCTGAGACTTTGTTCATTTTACTAGCCGTCATCCTCTGAAGTCAGATTACCCGATCCATTCTTTGGTCTGCTTGTGATCTCTGTAACTCCCCCAAAAAGGGTTCACTCTCTACTGAGATGCTAACTTCTACAGCAGGCCTTCAATTAATCAATTAATCTTTATTTATGTAGTAAAAGAAAAGTCATCTCAAGGGATTTTTCATATTAACCCTTTATAGGACACTCATTGAAAGGAAGGGAGGAAGGAAGGAAGGAAGGAAGGAAGGAAGGAAGGATGGATGGAAGGAAGGATGGAAGGGAAGGAAGGAGGGAGGAAGTAAAGGAAGGAAGGACGGAGGAAAGAAGGAAGGAAGGTAGGGGGAAGGAAAGAAAGAGAGAAGGAGGGAGGGAGGAAGGGAAGAAAGAAGGAAGGAAGGAAGAAGAAAGGAGGATGGAGGAAGGAAAGAAGGAAGGGAGGAGAGAAGGAGGGAGGGAGGAAGAACAGATGGAAGGAAGGAAAGGAAGGAAGGAAGGACGGAGGAAGGAAAGAAGGAAGGGAGGAGAGAAGGAGGGAGGGAGGAAGGACAGATGGAAGGAAGGAAAGGAAGGATGGACGGAGGAAATAAGGAACGAGGGAAGGAGAAAGGAAAAGAGGAAGGGAAGAAAGAAGGCAGGAAGGAAGGAAGGAAGGAAGGAAGGATATTTTGGGATACTTACAGAAGTTACCAAATATAATTATTTGCCCAATAAAGGGTTAAACAAGTCTGAACTGTACTCTTTAATTTAATTTAAAGAGACCCAAACATTCCCCACACGGACAAGCACTTGGTGACAGCGGCAGGGAAAAACTAACCCGGAGAGACGGAGAGAGAGGGAGAGTGAGAGAAGGATAAGAGGGAGAAAGGAGAATGCTTTGTCCTCTGGTCGCTTGTAAAAAGGATCCAACTACGGTGGCTGAGAAGGGTCAAAACACCTGCAAACTCAGAAAACACCTTCATCGATGTTACAAATATTCACAACACGAGCAAATATGGAAACGAACTGCAAACTAGGTGAAAACGGAAATGTTTCCAGGGGGACCATTATCAGCGACGGACCCACATCCTGTTTCCAAAGAGATAAGTGTAATGTGTAATTCCAACATATTAAGTACTCAGTAATTGTTAAACGTTCAAAACGGTGTGTCATATGACTATATTCGTTTTTAATTTATAGGGGGCGCTGTTGCCCCCGCGTGGGTCCGTCGCTGATTATGGTCCCCCTGGAAACATTTCCCTTTTCACCTAGTTTGCAGTTTGTTTCCCTATTTGCTCGTGTTGTGAATATTTGTAACATCGATGAAGGTGTTTTCTGAGTTTGCAGGTGTTTTGACCCTTCTCGGCCACCGTATCCAACAGGTAAAAACTCCATAATGCTGATTACTCAGTGTCCTCTGACCTCAGCAATGATGTCTTTAACCCTCGTGTTGTCCTCGAGTGAAGGAAGGGAGGAAGGGAGGGAGGAAAGGAAAGAAGGAAGGAAGGAAGGAAGGAAGGGAGGGAGGAAGGGAGGAAGGAAGGAAAGGAGGGTGGAAGGGAGGAAAGGAAAGAAGGAAGGAAGGGAGGGAGGAAGGAAGGGAGGAAGGGAGGAAAGGAAAGAAGGAAGAAAGGAAGGGAGGAAGGAAGGAGGGAAGAAAGGAAGGGAGGAAGGAAGGAGGGAGGGAGGGAGGGAGGGAGGAAAGAAGGAAGGAAGGACAGAGGAAAGAAGGAAGGTAGGAAGGTAGGAAAGAAGGACAGAGGAAAGAAAGAGAGGAGAGATTGAGGAAGGAGGGAAGGAAGGAAAGAAGACGGGGTCAATTTGACCCGGGAGGACGACACAAGGGTTAAGTAAAATGTTAGCATAGATAATATAGATGAGGGCTGAAACTACTAAAATAAGAAGGTTTCCCTCACTTAACCCTTTATAGGGCACTCATTGAAATACTTAAGGAAGGAAGGAATGATGGAAGGGAGGAAGGAAGGAGGTAGGAATGATGGAAGGGAGGGAGGAAAGGAAGGAAGTATGGTAGGAAGGGAGGAAGGAAGGAAGGAAGGAAGGAAGGGAGGAAGGACGGAAGGACGGAAGGACGGAGAGAAGGAAGGTAGGAGGGACGGAGGAAGGAAGGACAGAGGAAAGAAAGAAGGGAGGAAGGTAGGGGGGAGGAAAGAAAGAGAAAAGGAGGGAGGAAGAGAAGAAAGAAGGAAGGGAGGAAGGAAAGGAAGGAAGGAAGGAAGGAAGGATGGAAGGAAGGAAGGAAGGAAGGAAGGAAGGAAGGAAGGTAGGATATTTAGGGATATTTACAGAAGTTACCAAATATAATTATTTGCCCAATAAAGGGTTAACTAAAGTACATGCACTGACTCCTAGTATAAAGTAGTTGTAATATTTAAATATGAGTTATAAACTTTCATGACAGTCTCAGTGTTGGATGGTCAGTGTGTTTTCTGACCTTTAGCACTGATGCTGCGCAGGTCAGTGATCTTCATGAGGGCTTTGGGGAACATGAGGGGCATGCTGGGCCGTCGCTTGCGGGAGTAGATCTTCAGCGCCTCCAGCAGCGGCTCCTGCAGCACCTCCACCTTGGACGGCTCCTCCAGATCCTGACGGTCTGTTCAAACACACCGAGAGGACGGAGCATAAATCACATTACATGAAAATAATGTTTCCTTTAGCAAAAGTGAAGATTTCTGATGTTATCGGTAGGGTTGCAAAATTCCGGGAATTTTCAAACTTGGAAACTTTCCATGGGAATTAACGGGAATTAACGGGAATTTACTAAACTGAAGGTATGTTCTTATTAGGGATCTTATTAAATATAGTTGTGTAAAATAATATTTGAGCATAATCCTGACTAAAACAACCAGATATCATGCAGTACAGTTGGATATCTATGTGTAGCTTCACAGACACATTGGTGTATTTCTTCAGAGTTGTATGTGAAACCATTAGGAATAATAACATTTAGTTGTTTTTAATATTAAATTATAAATTATTGTATAATTTAATATAACTTCAACAGCTCAGAGACATCAAGCAACATTGTTTGTGTACCTTTTTTCATTTTCATTGTTCTTTTTTTTATCCAATTAATCAATCAAATGATGATACCTTTCCACTAAATTACCCTCAGTTGCCATAAATTCCCATGGAAAGTTTCCAATATGGAATATTTCCAAAATTCCCCAGCTTAACTTCCCATGGAAATTTACCGGAAATTTTCCACCCCTTTGCAACCCTAGTTATCAGCTATAGATGAGAGTTTATATTTCACCAGAGCCGGACAGTAACAGAGTACATTTACTTGAGTACAGTAGTTAAGTACACTTTTGAGGGATCTGTACTTTACTCGAGTATCATCTTTGGGGAGTACTCATGACTTTACTCAAGTACATTTGAGAGGCAAATATTGTACTCTTTACTCCACTACATTTCTATCCATAACTGAGTCCTTCCTTCCTTCCTAACTTCCTTCCTTCCTTCCTCCCTCCTTTCCTTCCTTCCTTCCTAACTTCCTTCCTTCCTTCCTTCCATCCTTCCTTTCCTTCCTTCCTTAAGTAGACATCTGACCGTAGTACTTTTACTCAAGTAGACATCTGACCGTAGTACTTTTACTTCAGTAGACATCTGACCTCCCTTCCCTCCTTCTCTATTTCTTTCCTTCCTCTCTTTCCTCCCTTCCTTCTTTCCTTCCTCCATCCATCTTTCTTCCTTCCCTCCTTCTCTATTTCTTTCCTTCCTCTCTTTCCTCCCTTCCTTCTTTCCTTTCTCCATCCACCTTCCTTCCTTCCTTCCTTCCTTCCTTCCTTCCTTCCTTCCTTCCCTCCCTCCCTTCCCTCCCTTCCTTCTCTATATTTCACCATTTGTTTCCAAACTGTAAAACCTGTGTCCGAGCTTCAGTACCTCCAGAGACGAGGCAGATGGCGCTGAGCAGGCCGCTCTCCGTGTCGTCCATCTCCAGCGGCAGCAGCTGTCCTGCAAATGTGAAAACGTGATCTGTCAGCGGTCCAAAGCCGGCGTTGTGGATCTGAGTGCGGGTCAGAGTCAACCCGTCGGAGAAGGTCATGGTGTCCTGGGCGGGAGTGTAGCGAGTGCAAATCCTCAAGATCTGGAGAGGACAGGACAGAAGAGAAGAAGGACTCTGTAAATTAAAACCCTTAAACAGGCAGGAGTGGAAAATGAGATGTAAAAAAATATAATTTGATGATACCAGTTATCTCATTTGCACCTGAAGTAAAAACATTTCCACAAATATTTTATGATGCATTTTGGATTTTATGATTGTAAGGCAAGGCAGTTTTATTTATAGAGCGCATTTCATACACAATGGTAACTCAATGTGCTTTACATAAAACAGAAAAACATGTAATTTGAGAAACATTAAAACATACAATTAACCTCCCCCACCCCCACCCCCCCAATAATAAAAACAAAATACAGAAAAATAGAAAGAGAGAAATAAAATGCTAGAATAGAGCATTAAATATAAGATTGCAGCATAAAATAATAAATTAGCTTTAAAATCATTAAAAGGACATAGAGTGCAAATGAAAGATTAAAATGTAAAGTGCTTTAAAAGAGCTCAATCATAAGCTCAGGAGAAGAGAAATGTTTTTAACCTGGATTTAAACATGATTTCAGTTCTGCTGGTAGTTTGTTCCAGTTGTGTAAAAGCTGCTTCATCATGTTTAGTTTGAACTCTGGGCTCAACTATCTGACCTGAGTCAGTAGATCTCAGAGCTCTGGGCTCAACTATCTGACCTGAGTCAGTAGATCTCAGAGCTCTGGGCTCAACTATCTGACCTGAGTCAGTAGATCTCAGAGCTCTGGGCTCAACTATCTGACCTGAGTCAGTAGATCTCAGAGCTCTACTGGGTTTATATTCTACTAACATGTCATTCATGTATTCTGGACCTAAACCATTCAGTGATTTGTAGACCAGTAGCAGAACTTTAAAATCTATTGTGTAGCTGACTGGGAGCCAGTGTAAAGACTTTAGAACTGACTGGGAGCCAGTGTAAAGACTTTAGAACTGACTGGGAGCCAGTGTAAAGACTTTAGAGCTGACTGGGAGCCAGTATAAAGACTTTAGAAGTGACTGGGAGCCAGTGTAAAGACTTTAGAACTGACTGGGAGCCAGTGTAAAGACTTTAGAACTGACTGGGAGCCAGTGTAAAGACTTTAGAGCTGACTGGGAGCCAGTGTAAAGACTTTAGAACTGACTGGGAGCCAGTGTAAAGACTTTAGAACTGACTGGGAGCCAGTGTAAAGACTTTAGAGCTGACTGGGAGCCAGTGTAAAGACTTTAGAACTGACTGGGAGCCAGTGTAAAGACTTTATAACTGACTGGGAGCCAGTGTAAAGACTTTAGAGCTGACTGGGAGCCAGTGTAAAGACTTTAGAACTGACTGGGAGCCAGTGTAAAGACTTTATAACTGACTGGGAGCCAGTGTAAAGACTTTAGAGCTGACTGGGAGCCAGTGTAAAGACTTTAGAGCTGGAGTAATGTGTTCTATATACATGCATAGCCCTCATAACCTGCTGGGATGTATATTTATTGTATTGTATTATATTTTTTAGTTTAGAAAGAAACACGGTGTCAGGAAGAGCGTCAGAGGCAATGATCAATCAAGCAAATAAAAGTCCCTGAACGCCTCATCAGGAACAAATAAATGTGTAAAAGTGCGACAGAGTGGAGCAGAGTTTGACCGCATGTGAAACTCAGAGCACGTCAGAGTGATTCATCATCAGGTGTGACAGGAAGCTCCAGCGGTGACGGTGATAGAGCAGCTCGCCAGTCAATGACAGATGAGACGGGGGGGGGGGGGGACTAAGACATGTAACACTGTCCGCCCGAGGGCCGCTCCGTCTGCCAGCCCGCCCGGCAGTATGAATGTCAGCTGACGGCGTGAAGCTCCACGGAAAGTGTGAATCACAGTCAGAGCTGTGTTTGTGTGAATGGAGGTGTCAATCAGGACTTTCAGCTTAAAATCCTGCATGTATGAATATAAAATATAATTTTTACTGAACATAAAACTGTTTTTTAACCCTTAAACAGGCAGGAGTGGAAAATTAGATGTAAAAAATCCTAATGTGATGTCACTAGTTATGTCATTTGCACCTAAAGTAAAACATTTCCTTCATATTTTTAATATATTTTGGATTTTATGAGTTGTATCTCCACCAGGATGCTTTGCCCTTATTAAGGTATAAAATGGTCATAATGGTAAAAACACTTAAATGTGTTATTTAACATAGTAAAGTGAAACATTCTGCTCATTAATATCACACATACTAGTTTCTAAACTGATTTTTATCATTTCTATCAAAGTATAAACCTACAACAAGCTTCAATTCTACCAATCAAAGGCTCATATACAATTAAACAACCACCTTAACCAATAGTTTCTAATCTGGGCAGCGCCATCTTGAAAATTTCAGGTGCATGCTGGGAAAAATAAAAACACGGATTCTACTTATATGGGCATGAGGCGGGGCCATGGGCGGAGCGGGGAGGTTGCTATGGTTACGAGGGCTGGATCTGGAGGACATTGGTCAATCAACCTGTCAATCAGGACGTAGCCCCGCCCCCTAATGCATACCCTGCTTTATCGTCACATATAAAATCAGGGAGGCCAAAATGTCCCAAATGAACATCATACTGCATTGAAGAAGGCTTTAAACTAGCGATTGAGACCATAAACACATTTTGAAAACGTTTACTGAGGTTAGAAATCAAGTGAGAAGTTGGTGAATTCTCCATTGACTTGTATAGAGACGGTCGCCCCCTGGTGGCCTTTTGATAGAATGCAGCTCTAAGTTACTTCTCCATTGACTTGTGTAGAGACGGTCGCCCCCTGGTGGCCTTTTGATAGAATGCAGCTCTAAGTTACTTCCTGGTTGGCCTCATTTCAGAGGACAGGAACTCCCCACCTGGTTTTATTGGAGAGTTTATTTTAGGAATTGCAGAAACGTACCAGGATGTCCAGGCAGGCGGCTTTGAGCAGAGTGATCTGGTCTGCGATGGTCAGGCCGGTGAAACCAGGAACTCGCTTGGCAAACTCCACCACCTTGATGATGCACTTGGTGGCGAGCTCGCTGAACTTATCCCACAAGCCGAGATCCAGCTGGATCCGGTGGTCTGAGCTGGAGTTCTGGACGGACGGACGGAGGAGAAAAGAGAAAAGATGGAGGAAATCTGTCAGATGCTTGTTTTTTTTTTTAAAGATATCTTAACCCTTAAACAGGCAGGAGTGGAAAATTAGATGTAAAAAATCCTTACTAGTTATGTCATTTGCACCTAAAGTAAGGAAGGAAGGAAGGAAGGAAGGAAGGAAGGATGAAGGAAGGAAAGGAAGGAGGGAGGAATAAGGAAAGAAAGCAGGGAGGAAGGAAGGAAGGAAGGAAGGAAGGAAGGAAGGAAGGAAAGGAGGGAAGAAGGAAGGAAAGGAGGGAGGAAGGAAGGAAGGAAGATAGGAAGGAAAGGAGGGAAGAAGGAAGGGAAGGAGGGAGGAAGGGAAGGAAGGGAGGAAGAAGGAAGGAAAGGAAGGAGGGAGGAAGAAGGAAAGAAAGCAGGGAGGAAGGAAGGAAGGAAGGACGGGAGGGAGGGAAGGAGGGAGGGAGGAAGGAAGGATAGAAGAAAGGAAGGAAGGAAGGGTTGGAAAAAAGGAAGGAAGTAAGGGAGTAAAGAAGGAACAGTCAAAACAGAAGGGGTCAATTTGACCCGGGAGGACGACAGGAAGTTTAAAGAGTCTGTATCTCCTGGTGCACGTTGCCTGTTTAAGGGTTAAAGCTGCATTACATGACATTCATCCACTGCTGAAACAGAGCTGAACAGTAACTCCATTTCTTTCTAATCAGCCGTAGCAACAACAGACTCTTAATGTGCACATTCAAATCTGCTTTCTTTTTTTTTTTTTAACCCCAGACACTTTATTTTTACTTTTTCTACTGTTGTATTGTTTTTAACTGAAATGTTTGTGTTTTTTTAGGGCTGTCAGCGTTAACGCGTTAATCACGATTAGATTAATGTAATCCATAACACGTTAATTTTTTTTTTAAATCGCATTTTAATGTTGCAAGCCTTTTTGTCCCTTCTCCTCCCCCGTAGACGGCTCCTCTAGCTGTAGCGCTATGCTTTGAAGTGGCCTCCTGCAGTAAACCTACCGCGCTGATGGAAAGTAAGAGAGCTACTGGACTTTTGAACGGCTTGTTTAACTTTAAAACACTTCCAGACGCTTCAGTTGACAAGTCAAAAGTAAAATGCAACCTGTGTCAAACGGAGTTTAACTACCACCGGAGTACGTGGAGTTTGAGTTAGCACCTCCACGCTAAACACCCAGGTGCAGCCAAGCCAGCCTCAGCTCCACCAAAGGACCATTTTGGAGTGTGGGAGTCGCAGCAGAGCCGTGATTGATTCCCAGTTAAGACACTCTGGTAAGAAATGCTTTACATTATGGGCTTAAAACTGCCTTCAAATGGAAAATAACAGGATTTTAAACATGCAATTCAAAACGCCATTAATCGCGATTAACTATGGAGACTCTGCGATTAATCTCGATTAAAAAAATTAATCGTTTGACAGCCCTATTAATAATATAATAGTAATAAACTTTATTTCTTTAATCTTTAATACATGAAATGCAGCTCAAGGTACTTTAGATAAAATGCATTGAAATATAATAAAACTGAGTATAAAATAAAACATTTCAGGGGAGGTTCAGTTCAGTTTGTTCTTCCTTCTGCATTTCCTGTTTCTCATGAAGCTTCACTTCATGTACTTTTAAAAAAGGGCGAGGCCCAGATTCGATCCACCGGTTGCGACACACAGGGTTTTTTTTTTTATCTGTGCTTATTCCTGCTTGACATGTGTCACAGTTTAGCTGAATTACACTTGACTGCACGTACTCAGGACTCAGCACATGATGATGCAACATGGACCGTATGCAACTAATGAAGATTGGGATCTGACGTCTGTGTGTGTAGATTTTGATGAATACACAAAAAAAAAGCTAATATCTGCTTAAAATGACATTATTGAGTTTTATAAAGCAATTATTAAAAAGGTGTATATCAGGGATCCTCAAGTGGCTTAAAAATAGTACTCCCTCTACTGCCTTAACCATCCTGTTGTCCTCAGGTCAAGGAAGGAAGGAACGAAAGGAGGATGAAAGGAGTAAAGAGGAAGGAAGGAAAAGAGGGAGGAAGGAAGGAAGGAAGGAAAGGAGTAAGGAGGGAGTTTAGGAAGGAAAGGAGTAAGGAAGGAAGGAAGGAAAGGAGGAAATGAGGAAAAGAGTAAGGAAGGAGGGAGGAAGGAAAGGAGTAAAGAGGGAGGAGAGAAGGAAAGGAGTAAGGAGGGAGGGAGGAAGGAAAGGAGTAAAGAGGGAGGAGAGAAGGAAAGGAGTAAGGAGGGAGGGAGGAAGGAAAGGAGTAAAGAGGGAGGAGAGAAGGAAAGGAGTAAGGAGGGTTACTCCAAACAATAAGAAGCTTCATGTTCATCCCAGTAAACTGATGTGTTCCTATTTCAGCTCCACTGAGCTCACCGCTGCTGCATGTTCTCAGGTTCTCAGGTGACATTTATCATTTCAAACTTCAGCTTCAGAGATTTTAAGAAACTGAAATGTAACAACCAGTGTGTTTGTTGTTTGAGTTCAGGTCGCTGTGAGCCGCTCTGACCTTTCAGTAACAAGATGAAACACTCTCACATGCATCGAGCTTTAAATGCCACTGACCCTCAAATCTCTACACATCACATCACAGTCAGAGGAAGGGAGGAGGGAAGGAAGGAAAGAAAGAGAGAAGTAGGGAGGGAGGAAAGAAGGAAGGGAGGAAGGAATAAGGAAGGAAAGGAGGGAAGGAAGGAAAGAGGAAGGAAAGGAGGGAGGGAGGGAGGGAGGGAGGAAAGGAAAAGAAAGAAGGAAGAAGGAAATAAAGGAGGGAAGAAGGAAGGAGGGAAGGAAAGGAGGGAGGAAGGGAGGAAGGAAGAAGGAAGGAAAGGAGGGAGGGAGGGAGGGAGGAAGGGAGGAAGGAAGGAAGGGAGGAAAGGAAAGAAGGAAGCTTTAAATGCCACTGACCCTCAAATCTCTGCACATCACAGACACTCGACATTTCCTGGATTCCTCCACGAGGCTTTTTATACCTTAACCCTTAAACAGGCCTTACTAGTTATGTCATTTGCACCTAAAGTAAGGAAGGAAGGAAGGAAGGAAGGAAAGGAGGGAAGAAGGCCGTATCTGGCCCACGGGCCGCATGTTTGACACCCCTGCTTTAAATCAAATGAACTATTAGATGAAGAGGGCAGCTTTGAAGTGTTTGACTCTCTGCAGGCTCTTTGCTCTCAGCTGAGGAACATTATATTATTTTAACAGTCGACTCCTTCCTCTCTCTCTCTCCTCTCCTTCCTCTCTCCTTCCTCTCTCTCTCCTCTCCTTCCTCTCTCTCTCCTCCTCTCCTTCCTCTCTCTCTCCTCTCCTTCCTCTCTCTCCTCTCCTTCCTCTCTCTCCTCTCCTTCCTCTCTCCTTCCTCTCTCTCTCTCCTCTCCTTCCCCTCTCTCTCTCTCCTCTCCTTCCTCTCTCTCCTCCTCTCCTTCCTCTCTCTCCCCTCCTTCTTCTCTCCTCTCCTTCCTCTCTCTCCTCTCCTTCCTCTCTCTCTCCCCTCCTTCCTCTCTCTCTCCCCTCCTTCCTCTCTCTCTCTCTCCTCTCCTTCCTCTCTCTCTCTCTCCTCTCCTTCCTCTCTCTCTCTCTCCTCTCCTCTCTCCTTCCCCTCTCTCTCTCCTCTCCTTCCTCTCTCTCTCTCTCCTCTCCTTCCTCTCTCTCTCTCCTCTCCTTCCTCTCTCTCTCTCTCCTCTCCTTCCTCTCTCCTCTCCTTCCTCTCTCTCTCTCTCTCTCTCTCCTCTCCTTCCTCTCTCTCTCTCCTCTCCTTCCTCTCTCTCTCTCTCCTCTCCTTCCTCTCTCTCTCTCCTCTCCTTCCTCTCTCTCTCTCTCTCTCTCTCTCTCCTTCCTCTCTCTCCTCTCCTTCCTCTCTCTCCACTCCTTCCTCTCTCTCCCTCTCTCTCTCTCTCTCTCTCTCTCTCCTCTCCTTCCTCTCTCTCTCCTCTCCTTCCTCTCTCTCTCCTTCCTCTCTCTCCACTCCTTCCTCTCTCTCCACTCCTTCCTCTCTCTCCCTCTCCCTCTCTCTCTCTCTCTCTCTCTCTCTCTCTCCTCTCCTTCCTCTCTCTCTCCTCTCCTTCCTCTCTCTCTCTCTCCTTCCTCTCTCTCTCCTCTCCTTCCTCTCTCTCCTCTCCTTCCTCTCTCTCCACTCCTTCCTCTCTCTCCCTCTCCCTCTCTCTCTCTCTCCTCTCCTTCCTCTCTCTCTCCTCTTCCCCTCTCCTCTCTCCTCTCCTTCCCCTCTCTCTCTCTCCTCTCCTTCCTCTCTCTCCTCCTCCCCTCTCCTCTCTCTCCTCTCCTTCTCCTCGCCTCTCCATCCTCTCCTTCCTCTCTCTCTCCTCTCCTTCCTCCCCTTCCTCTCTCTCTCCTCTCCTTCCTCCCCTTCCTCTCTCTCTCCTCCTCTCCTTCCTCTCTCTCTCCTCTCCTTCCTCCCCTTCCTCTCTCTCCTCTCCTTCCTCTCTCTCCTTCCTTTTAACAGTCGACTCACTGTGGTGTATTTTCCCAGCTGGCAGAGGGAGGGGAAGGTGTCTCTGTGAGCTCTGCAGATCTTCTCCACGATGAGGCCGAGCTCCGCCGTCAGCTCGTACGTCTCCATGATCGTCATCTTCACCGCTTCCTTCTTCCCTTTCCTCCTGTTTCTGTCGTTTCTCACTGCTGGGGAACAAAAGAGGATGCAGATTATAAGAATGTTTAATGAGTATTACATTAGCATTAGCATTTAGCATTGCATGTGTTGCTTGTGTAGTTTAGTTTCATTACTCCTCTCTCCTCCTCCCCCTCTCTCTCTATCCATCCATCTATATCTCTCCTCCTCTCCTTCCTCTCTCCTCTCCTTCCTCTCTCTCTCTCTCTCTCCTCTCTCTCTCCTTCCTCTCTCTCCTCCTCTTCCCCTCTTTTCTTCCTCTCTCCTCTCCTTCCTCTCCTCCTCTTCCTCTCTCTCCTCTTCTTCCTCTCTCCTCTCCTTCCTCTCTCACTCTCTCCTCTCCTTCCTCTCTCTCTCCTCTCCTTCCTCTCTCTCTCCTCTCCTTCCTCTCACTCTCTCCTCTCCTCCCTCTCTCTCCTCTCCTTCCTCTCTCTCCTCTTCTTCCTCTCTCTCCTCTCCTTCCTCTCCTTCCTCTCTTTCCTCTCTCTCATCTCTCCTTCCTCTGTCCTCCTCTTCCCCTCTCTTCTTCCTCTCTCTCCTCTCATTCCTCTCCTCTCCTTCCTCTCTCCTCCTCTTCCCCTCTCCTCTCTCTCCTCTCCTTCCTCTCTCCTCTCTCCTTCCTCTGTCCTCCTCTTCCCCTCTCTTCTTCCTCTCTCCTCTCCTTCCTCTCTCCTCCTCTCCTTCCTCTCTCCTCCTCTTCCCCTCTTTTCTTCCTCTCTCTCCCCCCCCTCTCCTCTCCCCTTCCTCTCTCCTTCCTCTCTCTCCTTCCTCTCTCTCCTCCTCTTCCCCTCTTTTCTTCCTCTCTCCTCTCCTTCCTCTCTCTCTCTCTCCTCTCCTTCCTCTCTCTCCTCTCCTTCCTCTTTCCTCCTCTTTTCTTCCTCTCTCCTCTCCTTCTTTTCCCCTCTCTTCTTCCTCTCTCCTCTCCTTCCCCTCTCTCTCTCTCTCTACTCTCCTTCCTTTCTCCTCTATCCTTCTTTTCTCTCCTCTCAACCCCAACCTGTCGAGGCAGATGTTCTCCCACTCTGAGTCTGGTTCTGAGGGTTCTTCCTGTTAAAAGGGAGATGACTCTTTTGGTGCTATACAAATAAAGATTGATTGATATGAATCTCTTCTTCATTAGAGACCAGACAATAAGCCCTTGGGGGGGGTGGGGAGGGGGCTCTATCATACCATCAGCCATCAGACTCTACAACACCATAGCTCCTAGTACCACTCACTCCCACTGAAGTATTTTAAATCCCAGCTGGTGGAGGCAGATGGCCACTCACTTAAAGCCCGGTTCTGTCTGAGGGGAGTTCTTCCTTTCCGCTGTCGCCAAGTGCTGCTTATCTGGGAACATTGGATCTCTTTAAATTAGATTAAAGAGTACAGTTTAGACCTGCTCTTTGTGATATAAGAAAGGTATCACCTACTGCAGCAGTGTGCCCCATTCATAAATGCCCCATTTATTATAGTCTCTGAACAATAATGAAGGTCTATGGCACAAGCACAGGAGAAGAAGATATATCAGGTTTCCCGATACACACAAAATCCTTTTAAATGGGATTATCTGGTTGTTGGCTTGGCTCTGCACAGGAGATAGTCATCAGTTTTCATGTAAAGCATCTCTTTGATAGATGAGAGAGAGGAGTTTTCTGTTAGTTAACACCGAGCATGTGAAGCAGGCGGACGCTTCCTAACCAGGTTATCCTTTCATGAACGCTTCGGTAACAGTGTCAACACGTTTCAGTGCGTCCCACTGACTTGGCTCAGGCAGCTTTGCACATGTCAGAGTAGCTCAGGATTACGCAACACCTCCGTCTCTGCCTTCCACACTCCTCCTCCTCCTCCTCCTCCTCCTCCTCCTCCTCCTCCTCGTTCTCCTCCCCCCTCTTGTTCTGGGTGCCCTACATCCAGTCTGCCACTCGGTGTGTAAACACTACAGCCAGATCATGTTACACAGAGACTGAAGCGGCCAGCGAGCGAGTTACATATTACCCATCTGTCTCCTACATGTGATGCATGCTTATGTAATGTGTGTGCGTGTGTGTGTCTGAGTGTGAATGAAGCAGAAATGAGAACATGTGGCTGGTATGATCCGTCACCGCTCCGCCCTATCGCTGTTCTTGAGGCTCCAAACTACGTAACACACACTTTGTTATCTAGGTCACTGCACTTCTGGGTAACACACAGTTTTTAGTTTCTGTTGTACACACTGCTGCGGTTCACTGACAACGTCCCAATTAAGTCTTTTTTCTTTTAGTTGTTTCAGTGAGTACACATGCAGATAGTTTGATTTTCAGAAGTTTAAAGAGATTGTGTCTGCCACTTCCTGTTCAGTAGAGATTAAAGTTGCAAAGATTAATCAATTAGTTCATCGATAGAATATTAATTTCCTCTAATTTTGATAATTAACTAATCGTTTTGAGTCATTTTAACCCTTAAACAGACAACGTGCACCAGGAGATACAGACTCTTTAACCTTTGTGTTGTCCTCCCGGGTCTTTCCTCTGTCCTTCCTTCCTTCCTTCCTTCCTTCATCTGTCCTTCCTTCCTTCCCTCATCTGTCCGTCCTTCCTTCCTTCCTTCCTTCCTTCCTTCCTCAGATCTAAGTTCAGCTGTTAGGGTAAATGTTCCCTCCTTCTGTCCTTTCTTCCTTCCTTCACCTGTCCTTCCTTCCTTCCTCCCTCCTTTCCTTCCTACCTTCCTCCCTCCTTCCTTTCCTTCTTCCCTCCCTTCCTTCCTCCCTCCTTGCTTTCCTTCCTTCTTCCTCCCTTCCTTCCTTCTACCCTCCTTTCCTCCCTTGCTTCCCTTCCTTCCTTCCTTCTTTCCTTCCCTCCTTACTTGAGGTGCAAATTACATAACTAGTAAGGTCTGTTTAAGGGTTAAGAATAAGTGTCCAAATTCTCTAAATCTAGCATCTCTTACCTCTAATTATCATCTTCTATGAGAGTAAACTCTAAATCTCTGGGTTATAGACAGATGAGGAGCTTTTGGGAGACAGTGATTTCACCATTTTCATTCATTTTATAGAACAAACTAATAAATAGATTAATCAAGAAACTATTCAATAGATACATCTATAATCAGAATAATGGTTAGTTGCAGTCACAAAGACATGAAACTATAATAACTGTCCTCTTCATTACGCACCACTAGAGGTGCTGTGAGTCCACCTCTTAATATGTCGATGGATTGTAATTAGTTCCTTCCATCTGTTCTTCCTCCCTCCCTCCTTCTCCTCTCCTCCCTTCCTTCTTTCCTTCCTCCATCCTTCCTTCCTTCCTTTCCTTCCATCTGTTCTTCCTCCCTCCCTCCTTCTCTCCTCCCTTCCTTCTTTCCTTCCTCCGTCCTTCCTTCCTTCCTTCCTTTCCTTCCTTCCATCTGTTCTTCCTCCCTCCCTCCTCCTCCTCTCCTCCCTTCCTTCTTTCCTTCCTCCATCCTTCCTTCCTTCCTTTCCTTCCTTCCATCTGTTCTTCCTCCCTCCCTCCTCCTTCTCTCCTCCCTTCCTTCTTTCCTTCCTCCATCCTTCCTTCCTTCCTTCCTTCCATCTGTTCTTCCTCCCTCCCTCCTTCCTTCTCTCCTCCCTTCCCTCTTTCCTTCCTCCATCCTTCCTTCCTTTCCTTCCTTCCATCTGTTCTTCCTCCCTCCCTCCTCCTCTCCTCCCTTCCCTCTTTCCTTCCTCCATCCTTCCTTCCTTCCTTTCCTTCCTTCCATCTGTTCTTCCTCCCTCCATCCTCCTCCTCTCCTCCCTTCCTTCTTTCCTTCCTCCATCCTTCCTTCCTTCCTTCCATCTGTTTTTCCTCCCTCCCTCCTCCTTCTCTCCTCCCTTCCCTCTTCCTTCCTCCATCCTTCCTTCCTTCCTTTCCTTCCTTCCATCTGTTCTTCCTCCCTCCCTCCTCTCTCCTCCCTTCCTTCTTTCCTTCCTCCATCCTTCCTTCCTTCCTTCCATCTGTTTTCCTCCCTCCCTCCTCCTCCTCTCCTCCCTTCCCTCTTTCCTTCCTCCATCCTTCCTTCCTTCCTTTCCTTCCTTCCATCTGTTTTTCCTCCCTCCCTCCTTCTCTCCTCTCCTCCCTTCCTTCTTTTCTTCCTCCATCCCCCTTTCTTTTTCCTTCCTTCCTTCTTTCCTTCCTTCCTTCCTTTCCTTTCTCCCTGCCTTCTTTCTTCCCTTCCTCTTTTCCTTTCTCCCTCCCTCGTTCCTTATTTCCTCCGTCCTTCCTTCCTTTCGTTCCTTCCATCTGTTCTTCCTCCCTCCCTCCTTTCTTCCTCCCTTCCTTCTTTCCTTCCTTCCTTTCCTTCCTTCCATCTGTTCTTCCTCCCTCCCTCCCTCCTTCTCTCCTCCCTTCCTTCTTTCCTTCCTCCATCCTTCCTTCCTTCCATCTGTTCTTCCTCCCTCCATTCCTCCTCCTCTCCTCCCTTCCTTCTTTCCTTCCTCCATCCTTCCTTCCTTTCCTTCCTTCCATCTGTTCTTCCTCCCTCCCTCCCTCCTTCTCTCCTCCCTTCCCTCTTTCCTTCCTCCATCCTTCCTTCCTTCCTTCCTTTCCTTCCTTCCATCTGTTCTTCCTCCCTCCTCCCTCCCTCCTCCTCCTCTCCTCCCTTCCTTCTTTCCTTCCTCCATCCCCCTTTCTTCTTCCTTCCTTCCTTCTTTCTTCCCTCCTTCCTTCCTTCCTCCTTCCTTCCTTCCATCTGTTCTTCCTCCCTCCCTCCTCCTCCTCCTCCTCTCCTCCCTTCCTTCTTTTCTTCCTCCATCCCCCTTTCTTCTTCCTTCCTTCCTTCTTTCTTCTTCCTTCCTTCCTTCCTTCTTTCTTCCCTTCCTTTCCTTCCTCCCTCCTTCCATCCTTCCTTCCTTCCTTCCTGCCTTCCTCCCTTCCTTTCAATGAGTGTCCTATAAAGGGTTAATGTGCAAGAATACAAATGAATAAAATAAATAAGTGGGTTAATCTATGTATGTGTTTTAATTTGGGTGAACTGGCCCTTTAATCTGCAGCAAACAAAGTGTCCTTAAGAAGATTATAGGAATTAGGTTAAATTATAGTTCTGCATAAATGGGTTAAAGCGTTTTATTCATGGTTCTGCAGACGTGAAGCAAAGCAGACATAAAAACATGTTACACTCATTTTCTTTTAAAACTGAAATTATTCATAAATTAAGGTTTTACACATTTCCTCTAAATTAGATTAGTCATCTGTCAAAGTTGAATTTCCCAATAAATCTAAATGTGTCTTTATTAGGTTGTGCTTTTATGAATCACTCATCTTGCAAAATATACAAAATGATAAACTCTGAGACTATAATTCATATTTATGACTCTAGATTTTTTATAAGATCATAAATGTGTAATTTTGGCATCTAAGGAATGCTGCGAGGCGTGTCACATGATTTTCACCATGACAGAGAAAGTCCAGCGTGTTTAGGAAGGAAGGAAGGAAGGAGGGAAGGAGGGAAGGAAAGGAAGGAAGGGGGGGAAAGGAAGGACGGAGGATGAAAGAAGGAAGGAAGGTAGGGGGGAGGAAAGAAAGAGAAGGAGGAAAGGAGGAAAGGAGGAAAGAAGGAAGAAAGGAAGAAAGGAAGGAAGGTAGGAGGGAGGAAAGAAGGAAGGAGGAAGGAAAGGAATGAAGGAGGAAGGAGGGAAGGAAAGGAGGAAGGAAAGGAATGAAGGAGGGAAGGAGGGAAGGAAAGGAATGAAAGAAGGAACAAAGAAAGGAGGGGAGGCGGGAAGGAAGGAAGGAGGGAGAAATGAAGGAGGGAAGGAAGGTAGGGGGAGGAAAGAAAGAGAAGGAGGGAGGGAGGATTGAAGGAGGGACACACTGACCGTTCACTGACCTCATATGTAACATGGAACTCTCTTTGACTATAATTTGGAGGGAGGGAGGAAAGAAGGAAGGGAGGAAGGAAGGAGGGAAAGAAGGAACAAAGGAAGGAGGGGAGGAGGGAGGGAAGGAAGGACGGAGGAATGAAAGAAGGAAGGAAGGAAGGTAGGGGGGAAGGAAAGAAAGAGAAGGAGGGAGGGAGGAAAGAAGGAGGGAAGGAAAGAAGGAAGGAAGGAGGGAAGGAAGGAGGGGGAAGGAAAGAAGAAAGGAGGGAAGGGAGGAAGGGAAGAAGGAAATAAGGAAAGAAGGAAAGAAGGATCAAGTGAATCAGACACATGGAGCAAAAATGACTTTTTTGATCACTGGCCAAATGTTCAATAGATGACTGCTGAGTGAATCTAATCTAGCGGCTACTTCCATATTCCACCAGCTTTGATGTCTGCTGTTCATTTCATGCCTCGATCAGACACTTACACTCTTTGGACATCCCCACGGCGAAGCACCTCTGCAGCCGACAGTACTGGCAGCGGTTCCTGGTGATCTTGTTGATGATGCAGTTCCTGTCCCGGTGGCAGGTGTACACCATGTTTTTCTGCACGCTGCGGCGGAAGAAGCCCTGCAGAAGTAAAGAGACATTGACCAAAATTTAAATTCAGTTTGCAAAAAAGGCAAACAAAAGGTAAAAGAAGGTAAAACTGTTGATTTATATCAAATTACTTAAAACTTAAAATATGAATGTTGGAAAAGGTATGGATGTACTGTAAGTCAGAGGAGTCAAACTCATCTTCATTCAAGGGCCACATACAGACCAATTTGATCTCATGTGGGCCGGATCATTAAAAAGATGGAAGGAAGGAAGGAAGGAAAGAAGGAAAAAAGAAAGAAAGAAAGGGAGGAAGGACAGATGGAAGGAAGGAAGAAAGGAAAAGAGAAAGAAAGAAAAGGGAGGAAGGACAGAAGGAGGGAAGGAAGGACTGATGGAAGGAAGGAAGGAAAGAAGGAAAAAGGAAAAAAGAAAGAAAGGGAGGAAGGACAGGTGGAAAGGAAGGAAGAAAGGAAAAGAGAAAGAAAGAAAGAGAGGCAGGACAGAAGGAAGGAAGGAAGGACAGATGGAAGGAAGGAAGAAAGGAAAAGAGAAAGAAAGAAAGGGAGGGAGGACAGAAGGAAGGAAGGAAGGAAGGACAGATGGAAGGGAGGAAGGAAAACAAGACAGGAAGGACAGAAGGAGGGAAGGAAGGACTGATGGAAGGAAGGAAGGAAAGAAGGAAAAAGGAAAAAAGAAAGAAAGGGAGGAAGGACAGGTGGAAAGAAAGAAGAAAGGAAAAGAGAAAGAAAGAAAGGGAGGAAGGACAGAAGGAAGGAAGGAAGGAGAAAGGAAAAGAGAAAGAAAGAAAGGGAGGAAGGACAGAAGGAGGGAAGGAAGGACTGATGGAAGGAAGGAAGGAAAGAAGG
>NC_070587.1:1156303-1163855 GCF_027409825.1 Scomber japonicus | reverse complement strand
CTGTCTCCTCCTCCCTCCTTCCTTCCTGTCTCCCTCCTTTCCTTCTTCCTTCCTTCTCCTTCTTCCTGTCTCCTTCCTTCCTGTCTCCTTCCTCTCCCTCCTTCCTTCCCACCTTCCTTCCTGTCTCCCTCCTTTCCTTCCTTCTCTCCCTTCCTCCCTCCCTCCCTCTCTCCTTTCCTTCCTTCCTTCCTTCTTCCTCCCTTCCTTCCTTGACTCGAGGACAACAGGAGGGTTAAGCATTTGAGTTCAGATGATGTGTTTGCATCATATTTGGTGTCACTCATTCTTTCATCCTTTTCAGCTTCTACAAGTCAGCAGCTGTGTTTAACCCTCCTGTTGTCCTCGAGTCAAGGAAGGAAGGAAGGGAGGGAGGAAGGGAAGGGGAGGGAAAGGAAGGAAGGAAGGAAAGAAGGAAGGAAGGAAGAAGGAAGGGAAGGAAGGGAAAGAAGAAGGAAGGAAGGAAAGAAGGGAGGGAGGGAGGAAAGGAAGGAAGGAAGGAAGGATGGAGGAACATAGGTACGCTCCCCTATGAGACATGTTCAACTTAACATAACGTAACGTAACGTGAATGCGGCTTAACTTGTCCCATTGCACTGTAGCCCAAAAAATCCCACACGGCTGGCTTCAAGCATTTATTCGGAGGGAATAGCTCTTCCTCTTCCATGCTTTACCTCTTTTACTTACAAAACAGAAACTCTGGGAACATAAAATTGAATCGGAATTGAATCGAATCAGGAAATCATTGACAATACCCAGCCCTGGTTGCAGCTTATTTAAACTTTGAATCATTTATGAGTCATAAATGACAGTAAACTGATTTGGATTTTGGACTTTTGTTCATCAGAAAATTAAAAAATAATTTAGGACTTCAACATGAGCTCTAACACATTATAACAGCCCTGTCTTCACTATTGTTCATCTAATCAGCCCTAATTGACATATTGAAATTGAATTTTCTGTGTCCAATCATGCTCACAAGGAGACTTTTTTTTATTAATTAGGCCTTCAGGGGAAAAAAAAAAAAAAAAGCACCCACTGAGATCTGCGAACAGCCAAACTATTTGTTTCTCAACCTACTTTTATGTATTACGGGGTGCATAGAGGGACATTTTAGCCTATATGGGTTAAAACTGGAGCTTTACACATTTTATACTGTTTCTAAAAAAGCATACTTGGTGCTCTTACATGACATATCCAGTTACAGTAAATAGGAAATACTTATAGGAAGGTGGGAATATGTGGAAAACACACAGAGACGAGCTGTTAAATATGATCTTAATAAAAAGATGCTCAGTCTGATCAGTTTCACACACACACACTACACACACATAGACACACACACACCGTATTGTAGAGTGAAAAGGCAGAGTGTATGTTCCTGTGAATGAAGAGCAGTTTATCCTCTTAATGCACGCTGTGCCGCCTACGGGACGAGACGGATGTTAGGAAGTAGCCACACGTTCTTCACCAACCCTTAAACATTTATATACTCATGCCGTATGTTGTTAGAAAGCTTAGATTCTCCTGATTCATTCAAGACCACTCACGACTTATATGGTTGCTCACAGCCGTAATAGTATTCGCGATTAGCTCGGCTAGCCCCTCAGCTAAAGTAAGCTAACAGCTATAATGCTACATACCTTCAAAGTCTTCCCTTTATCCACAACGATCATCTTATGACTCAGCACTTTATCTACAGCTCGCCAAGTATCCATTCTGATGAAATATGAAATCCGTTTCCATAAAACTGAAATACTTTCCTCAATATGTCAACATGTATTTAGTAACACACAAGGAAAAAAACATATACGGTCCGTTTACGTCATTTCCTGACCTGCGCGTCCATCTCAGAGTACACGTGACTAGACGTTTACAACCGTTGGCCTCTTCTGCTTCTGACGACACCACTCACAAGCCAATCAGTGCTCAAGGTTAGGCAGTACATGCCTCCAAAGCCAATGAGGACATGTGACCAACGACAACGTGGGTTTGATTGACAGCTGTTCCAGCCTATGGGAGTATTCGGTGAAATGAAGTTGATAACCTTTTAGCCAATACCGTTTCCAACGGCGTATGACGCTAAGCTATCAGTTTGGCGGGGTTCTTATTAAGGCTGTGTCCCAATCTGGTCCCAATTGCGAGGCTGCATCCTCGAAGTACGCATTTAGAGGTCGATTACGTCACAACGCCGCGCGAAGGCTGTCCCAATTCGAAGACTCCTTCAAATGCAGCCTTGAAATGCGGCCTTCTTTTCCCTCTTTTTCGAGGATGCACCGCTACTATCCTTCGCGGCCTCCCAGATGCTCCCATATCCCAAGATCCTTTGCGCGGCGCTGTTCAGTGCCGCGAAAACACAACAATGGCGACACCAACAGGTGAAGACTTTTCATTCAAGTGTAAGTATTGGTTTGTTTTATTTGATTATTTGTACTTAATACTACTTATACTTTGTATACTTTTACTAATTACTTATATTTTATTACTTGACTTATTTTTTTTATATTTATATATATATATATTTCAACTTATTCAAAAAATAGTATTAATTATTAAAAAAGCTGAGTAGTACTTTTACTGCCTCTATCTGCTTCTGCATCTCCATCATATATATATATCAAATAATCGTTTTGCCCAGCCCTAGTTTCAATGCTTTGAGATTTGACTGAACATTCATTAAGTTTATCCTCAGTATGATTAAAGAGCATCACTTCAGACACTTTGGACTTTGATGAAACTACACCAGCTCTTATCAGCTCATCTCAGACTGTGAGACAAACAGAGAAAGGCATCCCAGGTTTTGGGGATGTGCACTTCTCCTTCAGGAAGTAAGGAACCAAAACTACAACAGGAAGTAGTAAACTGTGTCACAGTGACTCATCTTCTGTTTCTGATTCATATTTAACTTCTCTGTAGTATCAGCAGATGTTAAGTCACACATACTGTACTGGAGCACAGCTTTAACCTCAATTCTTTCACTCCATCAGGCACAACACACAACCCCCCCCCCCCCTCCACCCTCCTCAACCCCCCACCCCCCCCCCACCCTCCTCAACCCCTCCGCCCCCCCTCCCCCTCCTGATTAAATATGAGCCTTTAAATATGATCTTAATAAAGATCATATTTATTAAGATTACTACTACTTCAGGTTTAGAAAATGCTGTTTGGATATTAACCCTCCTGTTGTCTTCAGGTCAAGGAAGGGAGGAAGGAAAGGTGGAGGGAGGGAGGGAGGAAGAAAAGGAGGATGGAAGGGAAGGAAGGAAAGGGAGGGAGGGAGGAAGAAAAGGAGGGTGGAAGAAAAGGATGGAAGGAAAGAAGGAGGGAAGGAAGGAAAGGAGGAAGGTAGGAGGGAAGGAAGGAGGGAAGGAAGGGAGGAGGGAGGGAGGAAGAAAAGGAGGATGGAAGGAAAGGAAGGAAGGAAGGAAGGAAGGAAGGAAAAGGATGGAAGGAAAGTAGGAGGGAAGGAAGGAAGGAAGGAAGAAAAGGAGGATGGAAGGGAAGGAAGGAAAGAAGGAGGGAAGGAGGAAGGAGGGAAGGAAGGAAGGAAGGAAGGAAAGGTGGAGGGAGGGAGGAAGGAAAGGGAGGGAGGGAGGAAGGAAAGGGAGGGAGGGAGGAAGAAAAGGAGGATGGAAGGAAAGGTGGAGGGAGGGAAGGGAGGAAGGAAGAAAAGGAGGAAGGAAGGAAAGGAAGGAAGGAAGGAAAGGTGGAGGGAGGGAGGGAGGGAGGGAGAGAGGAAGAAAAGGAGGATGGAAAGGTGGAGGGAGGGAGGAAGAAAAGGAGGATGGAACCCCCCCCTCCCTTCTCCCCTCCCCCTTCCTCGAAATCCCCCTTTAGAGAGGAGATGTGCTCCAGCCTGCGGGGGGGGGGGGGTCTCCGCCTCCCTGCCGACTCTCTGATCACCTCCACCGTTTCCAACCCTGACACAAACCGAAGAAGAAAAGCCGCTTGGAAAAAAGGAAAGGGGACAAAAACGAGAAAAATTGCTCATCTCCATCTCCGTCTCCGTCTCTCCGTCCCCTTGAACCCGCGGCCTCTGGTTGAACCTGAAATCAGTGGGTCACACGAGGACACCCCCCCCCCCCCCCCCCCCCCATCGGCCCCCCCGAGCTGCTCTCCCAACGCAACACAAAGCAGGAGCATGCCACAAGCCCAACTGACTGATGAGAGAGGGATGGAGGGAGGGGACAGGAGGAGAAAGTGTGTGTGTGTGTGTGTGTCTCTGTGTGTGAGTGTGTGTGTGTGTGTGTGTGTGTGTGTGTGTCTGTGCGTGCGTGTGTGTGTGCGTGTGTGTGTCTGTGTGTATGTGTGTGTGTGTTGAGGCGCTGTAATGCTCCGCTAAGAAGTGATTTGGTCGGGGGAAAGGAGGAGAAAGTGTGTGTGTGGTGTGTGTGTGTGTGTGTGTCTGTGTGTGTGTGTGTCTCTGTGTGTGTCTGTGTGTGTGTCTGTCTCTCTGTGTGTGAGTGTGTGTGTGTGTGTGTGTGTGTGTGTGTGTGTGTGTGTGTGTGTCTCTCTCTGTGTGTGTGTGTGTCAGTGAGTGAGTGTGTGTGTGTGTGTCTGTGAGTGAGTGTGTGTGTCTGTGTGTATGTGTGTCTGTGTGTGTGTGTGTGTGTGAGTGTGTGTGTGTGTGTGTCTGTGTGTGTGTCTGTGTGTCTGTGTGTGTGTGTGTGTGTGAGTGAGTGAGTGTGTGTCTCTCTGTCTGTGTGTGTGTGTGTGTGTGTGTGTGTCTCTGTGTGTGTGTGTGTCTGTGTGTGTGAGTGTGTATGTGTGTGTGTGTGTAATGCTCCACTAAGTGATTTGGTGAAGGGGGAACGAGAGGCTACCCCCCCCCCCTCCAATTTAGATGGTTTTTATTTGATGTATGGACGCTTTGTGTAAATCAATTTAACCTCAAATCCACAAAAAGGAGTTTTAAGGGTGAAGAAGATTTCGAGATGAGCTTGAAATCACCCAAAAAGCTAAATCTTAACCCTTTATTGTAACTTCTGTAAATATCCCAAAATATCCTTCCTTCCTTCCTTCCTTCCTTCCTTCCTTCCTTCCTTCCTTTCCTTCCTCCCTGCCTTCTTTCTTCCCTTCCTCTTCAGTGATTTTTGATTTTTGCTATAAGTTTTTTTTCTTCTTATCTGAAAAGTTGAAATGTGTTTTGGACTCAACAGTTTGTCTCTCCTCTGACCTCCTGAGCCGGTGACCGTCCGGTGAACTCGCTGCGACCCCAAACTGACCGGCCCTTGTCCCAAAACACACACACACACACACACACACACACACACACACACACACACACACACACACAGCAGCTCTCGTACTGTACTCTGCTGCTCTCAAGTCTGAAGAATTGATTCTGATAAATAAAAAAGTCCTGCAATCATCTCTATGGTTACATGATGACATCATCACTATGGTTACATGATGACATCATAATTCAAAATGACATGATTTAAAATGCCACTCTGGTCTTAAGGGTAAATACACATAGATGCTATCATGCTAGATCCCAGTGTTCCTTCCATCTGTCCTTCCCCCCTTTCTTCCTTCTGTCCGTCCTTCCTTCCTTCCTTCCTTCCTTCCTTCCTTCCATCTGTCCGTCCTTCCTTCCTTCCTTCTGTCCTTCGTACCTTCCTTCCTTCTGTCCTTCCTCCCTTTCTTCCATCTGTCCTTCCTCCCTTTCTTCCTTCTGTCCGTCCTTCCTTCCTTCCTGCCATCTGTCCTTCGTACCTTCCTTTTTTCCTTTCTTCCTTCCTTCCTTCTTTTCTTTCCTTCCTTTCCTTCCTACCTTCCTTTCTTTCCTTCCTTTCCTTCCTTCCTACCTTCCTTTTTTACTTCCTTTCTTTCCTACCTTCCTTTTTTACTTCCTTTCCCATCCTTCCTTCCTTAAAAAAAAATAAAAAAGTCCTGCAAAAAAAACTCATCATGCACGTTGCACGCTGCCGTCAGAAACACAAAGATCCATCCATGACTTCCTGTTCAGTTCTTGTTCAACCTGATTTCCAGGAGGTGCTGATTCTACTTCATAGTTATTTTAAACTCTATTAACCCTTAAACAGGCAACGTGCACCAGGAGATACAGACTCTTTAACCTTCCTGTTGTCCTCCCGGGTCAAATTGACCCGTCTGTTTTGACTGTTCCTTCCTTCCTTCCTTCCTTCCTTCCTTCCTTCCATCTGTCCTTCCTCTCTCCTTCTCTCTTTCCTCCCTTCCTTCCTTCTTTCCTTCCTCCATCCTCCTTTCTTCCTTCCTTCCTTACTTCTTTCCTTCGTCCTTCCTTCCTTCCTCCCTTCCTTATTTCCTTTCCTCCCGTCCTTCCTTCCTTCCTCCATCCCCCTTTCTTCCTTCTGTCATTCCTACCTCTCTCTCTCTCCTTCCTTCCTTCCTTCCTCCCTGCCTTCTTTCCTTTACTCCCTTCCTTCCCTCCTTCCTCCCTCCTTTCCTTCCTTCTTCTTCCCTTCCTTCCTTGACTCGAACACAACAGGAGGGTTAATAAGGGCAAAGCATCCTGGTGGAGATACAACTCATAAAATCCAAAATATATTAAAAATATGAAGGAAATGTTTTACTTTAGGTGCAAATGACATAACTAGTGACATCACATTAGGATTTTTTACATCTAATTTTCCATCCTGCCTGTTTAAGGGTTAAATCATATCTTCTGTGTTTTTACACTCACTCCATTAAGACCCCAAACCTTCAGAAAACCAAAACTGAACATTTAATGTGATATTACTGCATCACTCTGAGCTGGGCGGGTCTAATAAACTGGGAGTAGATCAAGCATGTGTGAGTGTGTGTGTGAGAGTATGTGTGAGTGTGTGTGTGTGCGTGTGAGTGTGTGTGTGTGTGTGTGTGTGTGTGTGAGTGTGAGTGTGTGAGTGTGTGTGTGTGTGAGTGTGGAAAGTAAAAAAAAAAAGTCCTCCAGATATGATGAGAGGAAAACTTCTATCAGAGTCAAAAGAGACATTAAACAGGTGTGTGTGTGTGTGTGTGTGTGTGTGTGTGTGTGTGTGTGTGTGTAATTCATCCCATAATTTAAATAAAAATACATCTATAGATTCAAGATGATCTATATTAATGATGAATGATAGGATATTAAACAGGCAGGAGTGGAAAATGAGATGTTAGGTAACTACTACAACTAATAACTAAATAAGAAAGACTAAATATTAAAGTGTATTTTATATTATATTTTATGATAAGGACACATTTACCCTATTAAGGTATTAATAAATGGTATATATGAAGGCATTTCCTGGTGCATATTGTCTGTTTAAGAGTTTTAAATGAGATGTTTTAGTGTTTTCTTGTAATGGATCATTCTTATTCTGCAGCAGCAAACTATAATATATAACACATGATGTATTAAAACTGTATTAAAACTGTATTATAACCTACTAAATCTAAATTAACCTACTAAATGAACAGTTAACTAATGAATCTGTGATGAGATGGAGGAGGAGGAGAGTAAAAACCTTTATACTGATCACCATCATGACGCTATATACTTTAAATATCTCTATTTCCCAGTAAGTAAGCATCACTGGTTCAAATCTCAACCATC
>NC_070587.1:1146303-1151303 GCF_027409825.1 Scomber japonicus | reverse complement strand
GCGTCCACTTCGCTTCTTGATCTTTGACTTTAAGTGAGAAAAATTTGCAGTTAGGAGGATCCATAATTAAATCTACTGGAAGATAAAGTAGGTCATCTGCAAGATGGGTGGGAGGGAGGAAGGAAATCAGTTCCACCTCAAAATAATGGACCTAATTTACAACATTCATCAGCTGGAAATGACTGAAACAACTCCCTCTGCTCTAAAAACCTGAAAGTAATTAAAAAAGAAGAAGAAGAAGAAGAAGAACATAAAACATAAAACAAGATTTTAATGAATTGGCTTAACCCTTTATAGGACACTCATTGAAAGGAAGTGAGGAAGAACAGATGGAAGGAAGGAAAGGAAGGAAGGTAGGGGGAGGAAGGGAAGAAAGAAAGAAGGAAGGAAGGAAGAAAGGGGGATGGAGGAAGGAAAGAAGGAGAGAAGGAGGGATTGAGGAAGAACAGATGGAAGGAAGGAAAGGAAGGAAGGAAGGACGGAGGAAGGAAAGAAGGAAGGGAGGAGAGAAGGAGGGAGGGAGGGAGGAAGGAAGGACAGATGGAAGGAAGGAAAGGAAGGAAGGTAGGGGGAGGAAGGGAAGAAAGAAAGAAGGAAGGAAGAAGAAAGGGGGATGGAGGAAGGAAAGAAGGAAGGGAGGAAAGGAAGGAAGGACGGAGGAAATAAGGAACGAGGGAGGGAGAAAGGAAAAGAGGAAGGGAAGAAAAGAAGGCAGGGAGGAAGGAAAGGAAGGAAAGAAAGAAGGAAGGAAGGATATTTTGGGATATTTACAGAAGTTACAGAAATATAATTATTTGCCCAATAAAGGGTTAAAAAATTAGAGACAGAGCTCCTTTAAAGATGGATGCTAAAGTTGTTTTGTCTGAAAATATAAATACACTTGATCTCCTTCAATGCCACTGCTAACCTGCTAACGCTAACCCTGCTAACCCTACTGAGGCGTAGAGGGGGGGGGGGGGGGGGGGGGGGGGGGGGGGCAGCACAGCTCCGATGTTAAAGGAGGCTAATTATTCCCAGTATCTCCCACACTCCAGGGAGGCCGGGTCATCCAGAGGACAGGCATGTGAAACATTCCTGCAGCCTGCTGCTGCTGCTGCTGCTGCCGGACCTCCCTCCCTCCTCCTCAAGCTCAGTCCTCCCCTTGGCCCCCTTTTTTTCCCCCCTCCTTCATATCCATCCATCCTCCTCCTTTCCTTTCCTCCTCCCTCCTCCTCAAGCTCAGTCCTCCCCTTGGCCCCCTTTTTTTCCCCCTCCTCCTTCATATCCATCCATCCTCCTCCTTTCCTTTCCTCCTCTTCCTCTTTCTTTTTCTTCCGTCCTCCCCTTGTCTCCATTTTTCCCCCTCCTTCATATCCATCCATCCTCCTCCTCCTCCTTTCCTCCTCTTCCTCTTTCTTTTTCTTCCATCCTCCTCAAGCTCAGTCCTCCCCTTGGCCCCCTTTTTTTCCTCCTCCTTCATATCCATCCATCCTCCTCCTCCTCTTTTCTTTTTCTTCCGTCCTCCCCTTGTCCCCCTTTTTTCCCTCCTTCATATCCATCCATCCATCCTCCTCTTCCTCCTTTCTTCCTCTTCCTCTTTCTTTTTCTTCCGTCCTCCTCAAGCTCAGTCCTCCCCTTGTCCTCCTTTTTTTCCCCCTCCTTCATATCCATCCATCCATCCTCCTCCTTTCCTTTCCTTCTCCTCTTTCTTTTTCTTCCGTCCTCCTCAAGCTCAGTCCTCCCCTTGTCCCCCTTTTTTTCCTCCTTCATATCCATCCATCCATCCTCCTCTTCCTTTCCTCCTCCTCCTCTTTCTTTTTCTTCCGTCCTCCCCTTGTCTCCATTTTTTTCCTCCTTCATATCCATCCATCCTCTTCCTTTCCTCCTCCTCCTCTTTCTCTTCCTTCCCTCCTCCTCAAGCTCAGTCCTCCTCTTGTCCCCCTTTTTTTTCCTCCTCCTTCATATCCATCCATCCTCCTCCTCCTCTTTCTTTTTCTTCCGTCCTCCTCAACCTCAGTCCTCCCCTTGTCCCCCTTTTTTTTCCTCCTCCTTCATATCCATCCATCCATCCTCCTCCTTTCCTTTCCTCCTCTTCCTCTTTCTTTTTCTTCCGTCCTCCTCAAGCTCAGTCCTCCCCTTGTCCCCCTTTTTTTCCCTCCTCCTTCATATCCATCCATCCATCCTCCTCCTTTCCTTTCCTCCTCTTCCTCTTTCTTTTTCTTCCGTCCTCCTCAAGCTCAGTCCTCCCCTTGTCCCCCTTTTTTCCCCCCTCCTTCATATCCATCCATCCTCCTCCTCCTTCTTTTTCTTCCGTCCTATTTAGCATCATTTCTCTCTGTATCGCTCTCCGTCTTGATCGTTCTTCGCCTGCATACTCGCTCTGTTGTGTGTTTTCAGTCTGTCGTCCTCCCGGGTCAAATTGACCCGTCTGTTTTGACTGTTCCTTCTTTCTTTCCTGCCTTCCTTCCTTCCTTCCTTCCAACTGTCCTTCCTCCCTCCTTCTCTCTTTCTTTCTGTCTTCTCTCTTTCCTCCCTTCCTTCTTTCCTTCCTCCATCCCCCTTTCTTTCTTCCTTCTGTCCTCCCTCCCTCCTACCTTCTTTCCTTACTTACTACTTTCCTCCGTCCTTCCTTCCTCCCTTCCTTATTTCCTTTCCTCCCTTCCTTCCTCCATCCCCCTTTCTTTCTTCCTTCTGTCCTTCCTCTCCCTACCTTCCTTCCTTCGTCCTTCCTTCCTTCCTCCCTTCCTTATTTCCTTTCCTCCCTTCCTTCCTCCATCCCCCTTTCTTTCTTCCTTCTGTCCTTCCTCTCCCTACCTTCCTTCCTTCCTCCATCCCCCTTTCTTTCTTCCTTCTGTCCTTCCTCTCCCTACCTTCCTTCCTTCCTCCCTTCCTTATTTCCTTTCCTCCCTCCCTTCCTTCCTTCCTTCCTCCATCCCCCTTTCTTCCTTCTGTCGTTCCTTTCTCTCTCTCTCCTTCCTTCCTTCCTCCCTCCTTTCCTTCCGTCTTCCTCCCCTCCTTCCTTGACTCGAACACAACAGGAGGGTTAAAGTGCATCTATTCAGCCATCCATCAGTGATTTCTTTCTAAGGATGCACCGACTGTTCTGATAAAAAAGAAAACAGCAAGGGAGAGTCTTAAAAAAAAAAAGTGATGCTGGCTGTTCTATTTTTCTTATTTCACTCAAATCTCATATGCACAGCCAAACCAAGCATAAAGGCTCATACATCATCTGTGTCTCCATTTATTATCTAAAAACTGTTAAATAATGAGCCAGAGTTGCAGAGGCTGACATATTGCTTCACCCTGAGGATTGTGGGTAGAGTGGTTTGTCTAAAATCTAGTAATAGTGATCATATTTTCAGTCTCCGGAGAGTAGTTCTGTTTTCAGGATGTTTAACCCTTTATTGGGCAAATAATTATATTTGGTAACTTCTGTAAATATCCCAAAATATCCTTCCTTCCTTCCTCTTTTCCTTTCTCCCTCCCTTGTTCCTTATTTCCTCCGTCCTTCCTTCCTTCCCTCCTCCCCCCTAACCTACCTACCTACCTCCCTGCCTCCCTCCCTTTCAATGAGTGTCCTATAAAGGGTTAATTGTGAATGAAACCTCGCTGAGAATCTCTCTCCATCTCCCCGCTGAGGTAGAGAGATTCAGAAGAACTTTATTAAAATGTACTCTAACGCTCATCATCATCCTCATGCTCATTTTGATCCAGGTGGAAACAGAGGTGTGGAGGAATTGTGAATAAAATGTGTATCAGCTGCATTTTATTTCCATGTTCCAAGTCCAGGTAAAAGAAATGTGTTTGAGGTGTTTTTACAACTCTTACATGTAAAAAGAGATGAGTCATATTTGAGCCTGAACAGTTTGTAAAGCAGAGGAGTCAAACTCATTTTCATTCAAGGGCCACAAACAGACCAATTTGATCTCATGTGGGCCGGATCATTAAAAAGGTAGAAGGAAATAAGAAAGGAAGGGAGGAAAGACAGGCAAAAGGAAGAACAGAAGGATTGTAGGAAGGACAGAAGGAAGAAAGGGAGGAAGGACAGATGGAAGGAAAGAAGGAAGGACAAAAGGAATAAAGGGAGGAAGGACAGATGGAAGGAATGAAGGAAGGAAAAAGAGGAAGGACAGAAGGAAGAAAGGGAGGAAGGACAGAAGGAAGAAAGGGAGGAAGGACAGATGGAAGGAAAGAAGGAAGGGGGGAAAGACAGAATGAAGAAAGGGAATAAGGACAGAAGGAAGAAAGGAAGGAAGGACAGATGGAAGGAAGGAAAAGAACACAGGAAGGAAGTGGGCCAGATTGCACCCCTCGGCGGGCCGGTTCTGGCCCACGGGCCGCATGTTTGACACCCCTGATGTAAAGGGTTAATCAATTACAAATGACAGATGACTTTACTATTACTTGTGTGTGTCATCATGATTTGGGTTCACAGGTATCACCGAAATCAAAAACCCAAATTTACAAATTCAGCTGAAACTCTTTTGCAACAAACCACATGTTGTTTCTTAAAGCTGTAAAATTCACTTCAATCTGCTTCTTGTTTTATGCATCTACACCAGGGGTGTCAAACATGAGGCCCGTGGACCAGAACCGGCCCGCCGAGGGGTCCAATCCGGCCCACTTTCCTTCCTGTGTTCTTTTCCTTCCTTCCTTCCTTTCATCTGTCCTTCCTACCTTCCTTTTATCCTTTCTTCATTCCTTTCTTCCTTCCATATGTCCTTCCTACCTTCCTTTTATCCTTTCTTTGTTCCTTCCTTCCTTTCATATGTCCTTCCTACCTTCCTTTTATCCTTCCTTCCTTTCATCTGTCCTTCCTACCTTCATTTTATCCTTTCTTCATTCCTTCATTCCTTTCTTCCTTCCATCTGTCCTTCCTCCCTTTCTTCCTTCAGTACTTCCTACCATCTGTCCTTACTCTCTTTCTTCCTTCTGTCCTTCCATCCATGTGTCCTTCCTATCTTCCTTTCTTCCTTCTGTCCTTCCTCACTTTCTTCCTTCTGTCCTTCCATCTGTCTTTC
>NC_070587.1:1126303-1141303 GCF_027409825.1 Scomber japonicus | reverse complement strand
AAGAAGGAAGGACGGAGGAAAGCAGTAAGGAAGGACGGAGAAAAGAAGTAAGGAAGGAAAGAAGGTAGGAGGGAGGGAGGGAGGAAGGAAGGAAGGAAAGAAGGACAGAGGAAAGAAGGACAGAAGGACGGAGGAAAGAAGTAAGGAAGGAAAGAAGGTAGGAGGGAGGGAGGAAGGAAGGACAGAGGAAAGAAGGAAGGAAGGACAGAGGAAAGAAGTAAGGAAGAAAAGAAGGAAGGAAGAAAGGGAGATGGAGGATGGGAAGAAAGAAAGAAAGGAGAGAGGAATCACAGATGGAAAGGAAGGAAGGAAGGAAGGAAAGTAAAGGAATAAGGACGAAAAGAGGAAGGAAGGAAGGAAGGGAGGAAGGAGGAAGGAAGGAAGGTAGGAAGGAAGAACATCCCATGCACAGTATGTGAAATACTTCCTTTACCTCCGTGACACAGGACTGCATACTTCCCGTTGCAGTCAACATCCGCCCATTGGTTGGTTTCATCCTCGTAAGCACAGTACTGGTTACCATAGTTATTTGGCTGATATGGTGTTAGGTAGGAAGGAAGGAAGGAAGGAAGGAAGGAAGGAAGGAAGGAAGGAAGGAAGGAAGGAAGGATGTAAGATCATACCAAACTAGTTGAAATGGTGTTAGGTAGGTAGGAAGGAAGGAAGGAAGGAAGGAAGGAAGGAAGGATGTAAGATCATGCCAAACTAGTTGATATGGTGTTAGGTAGGAAGGAAGGAAGGAAGGAAGGAAGGAAGGTAGGAAGGAAGGAAGGATGTAAGATCATGCCAAACTAGTTGATATGGTGTTAGGTAGGTAGGAAGGAAGGAAGGAAGGAAGGAAGGAAGGTGTTTTATTGACTATTTACTGTTTTTAAGCAAGTTCAATTATTTGGTACAAAGTTTTTATGGTTACACCACTTAGACATTTTTACCATAATCCTCTAATATATTCTCTCTAAATGGATTAAAAACTGAAATTTGATGCTGGGTCCACAAAAAATAAAGTGTGGAAGTTATTATTACATTTATTTCCAAGTTGTAATCCCCTTTAAATATGACTAAACCAACATCTCATGCACAGTATGTGAAATGCTTCCTTTACCTAATTTAGGAAGGAAGGAAGGAAGGAAGGAAGGAAGGAAAGTAAAGGAATAAGGACGAAAAGAGGAAGGAAGGAAGGAAGGAAGGAAGGAAGGGAAGGGAGGAAGGAAGGAAGGAAGAAAGGAGTAAAGAGGGAGGAAGGAAGGAAGGAAGGAAGGAAGGAAAGTAAAGGAATAAGGACGAAAAGAGGACGGAAGGAAGGAAGGAAGTGAAGGGAGGAAGGAAGGAAGGAAGGAAGGAAGGAAGGAAGGAAGGAAAGTAAAGGAATAAGGATGAAAAGAGGAAGGAAGGAAGGAAGGAGGGAAGGGAGGGAAGGGAGGAAGGAAGGAAGGAAGGAAAGTAAAGGAATAAGGACGAAAAGAGGAAGGAAGGAAGGAAGTGAAGGGAGGAAGGAAGGAAGGAAGGAAAGTAAAGGAATAAGGACGAAAAGAGGAAGGAAGGAAGGAAGGAAGGGAGGAAGGGAGGGAGGGAGGAAGGAGTAAGGAGGGAGGAAGGAAGGAAGGAAGGAAGGAACAGTATGTGAAATGCTTCCTTTACCTCCGTGACACAGGACTGCATACTTCCCGTTGCAGTCAACATCCGCCCATTGGTTGGTTTCATCCTCGTAAGCACAGTACTGGTTACCATAGTTATTTGGCTGATATGGTGTTAGGTAGGAAGGAAGGAAGGAAGGAAGGAAGGAAGGAAGGAAGGAAGGATGTAAGATCATGCCAAACTAGCTGATATGGTGTTAGGTAGGTAGGAAGGAAGGAAGGAAGGAAGGAAGGAAGGAAGGTCATGCCAAACTAGTTGATAAGGTGTTTTATTGACTATTTACTGTTTATAAGCAACGTTCAATTATTTGGTACAAAGTTTTTATGGTTACACCACTTAGACATGTTTGCCATAATCCTCTAATATATTGTCTGGATTAAAAACTGAAATTTGATGCTGGGTCCACAAAAAAAAGTGTGCAAATGCTTCCTTTACCTCCGTGACACAGGACGGCATACTTCCCGTTGCAGTCAACATCCGCCCATTGGTTGGTTTCATCCTCGTAAGCACAGTACTGGTTGCCATAGTTATTTGGCTGACCACTTCTCCAGTTTCTAAAGGTGCTGCTGCTGCCGTCGGACCAGCTCCACGGCACTCTGTACAGGCCCACCCACGCCACGTGTCCTCTCCGTATGGACGCCATCGCTGCGTGGTCCTCAGCACTCTCGAGCATAGCCAGGTCCGTGTGGTGCTTCCTGCAGTAGTCTTTAGCGCTGTCCCACGTCATGAGGTTGGCATATTCCTTATATGTTTTATGGTCTGAAAGAGTTGTGGCTGTAAGGAAATATATAAAGTTGAATATTTAGAGATTGGTAGATATCGTTATATAAGCAGATATCACCTCATATTATTCATTCATTCAATCATTCATCTAGAGCAGAGGTGTCAAACTCATCTTCATTCAAGGGCCACATACAGACCCATTTGATCGCCGGATCATTAAAAAGAAGGAAGGAAGGAAGGAAGGAAGGAAGGAAGGACAGAAGGAAGGAAGGACAGAAGGAAGGAAGGACAGAAGAAAGGAAGGACAGACGTAAGAAACGGAAGAAGGAAGGGAGAAAGGGAGGAAAGACGGATGGAAGGAAGAAAGGAACGAAGAAAGGAAAAAAGGAAGGTAGGAAGGACAGATGGAAGGGAGGACAGAAGGAAGAAAGAAAGGAAGGAAAAGAACACAGGAAGGAAAGTGGGCCGGATAGCACCCCTCGGCGGGCCGGTTCTGGCCCACGGGCCGCATGTTTGACACCCCTGCTGTAGATTATGCATTTCTTTCTCCTCCTGGCTGCTTATGGTACAGGTTATTATACTTTTGAGCACTGAGGATTAAACAGTTTTCTTCCATCACTTTAATCTTTACACACTATTCAGGGTCACATTTGACCCAGTTTCACATTTAAGAGCTGCAAAAACACAATATACACATTTCTTTTAAGGTGGACTTTCTTTTAAAAATTGAAATAAAACGTTCCTTTCATCCTTCCTTTTTTCCTTCTTCCATTTCTTCCATCTGTCCTTCCTGCCATCTGTCTGTCCTTCCTATCTTTCTTCCCTCTTTCTTTAAGAAGGAAAGGAAGGAAAGACAGACAGTCTTTCCTTCCTTCCTGGACTTTCTTTTAAAAATTGAAATAAAATGATAAAAAAAAATTTAACCCTGACGTTACAGTTCAGGGTCTAATTTGACCTAATTTGGTCTAGTTTTCCTCCCTCGATGACTTCCTGTCCTGCAGTAGCCGTGGTTACAGAATAAAATGAAAAAGGACTTGATAAACTCTTTCATCCTTTTCAGCTTCTACAAGTCAAGGCTTTCTCTTAAGACTAAGACTAAATAAAAACTAAACTGAAACTACTAAATAAAAAAGCAAACTGAAAAACTAAATAAAGATAAAAACTAAAGAAAATTTCAAAACTATAAAAACAGCCTGAAATTAAGTTACTCTTTAACCCTCCTGTCAAGGAAGGACATGAGGAAGGAGGAAAACAGGAAGTAAGGAAGGAGAGAAGGAAGGAGAGAAGGAAGGACGGAAGGAAGGAAATGAGGAAGGAGGAAAAGAGGAAGGAAGGAGAGAAGGAAGGAAGGAACAGTGAAAAGAGAGATGGGGTCAATTTGACCCAGGAGGACGACACAAGGGTTAAATCTTTAAACATATTTTTTCTTACCGTCGTAACAAATGAAATAATATCTCTTGTTACAGTCGTCATCAAAGGAGGGAGGGAGGGAAGGAAGAAGGAAGGAAGAAAGGAAGCAAGGAAGGATGGAAAGAGGAGGGAGCAAAGAAAGAGAGGAGGAGGGGAAGAAGGAAGGAAGGAAGGAAGGAAGGAAGGAAGAAAGGAGTAAGGAGGGACGAAGGGAGGAAGGAAAGGAGTAAGGAAGGGAGGAAGGACGGAAGAAAGGAAGGAAAGGAGTAAGGAGGGAGGAAAGGAGGAAGGAAGGATGGAAGGAAATTAGGAGAGTTACCGTTGTTGTAACAGATGAAATAATATCTCTTGATACAGTCGTCATCGTGCCAGTTTCCTTCCTTTCCAACCATGACACATTTCTCTTGTCCCCCGTAGTTATTCGGCTGACCCGTGTACCACGACTGGAAACCTCCTGAGTTAGTCTCACCGGTGGCCGACCACCTCCAGGAGTTTGAGTCATTGTGCATGATCCCCTTCCAGGATGAAGGGAAGTCCGTCAGTCCGATCCACGCGGCCGGCCAGTCCAGTTCGGGTCTTATTAGCTTCAGCTGGCTAACTTCCTCGTGGCTCTCGATGGTGGCGAGGTCGTAGTGTTTGACTCTGCAGTAACGCTGAGCTTCTGCCCACGTCACCGCCATGTTGATGTAGTGATACTCACGCAGGTCGCAGGATGGGAGGATGAGTCCTGGTGATAGAAGATAGAAGATAGATAGATAGATAGAAAGATAGAAGCAAGGCAGGGTTATTTCTATACAGCATATTTAATATATACACACAGGGGTGTCAAACATGTGGTCCGTGGGCAAGAAGCGGCCTGCTGAGGAGTCCAATCCGGCCCACTTTCCTTCCTGTGTTCTTTTCCTTCCTTCCTTCTCTCCATCCAGCCTTCCTTCCTTCATTCTGTCCGTCCAGCCTTCCTTCCTTTCCTCCTTCCTTCCATCTTTTCTTCCTCCCTTTCTTCTTTCCTTCCTCTCTTCCTTCCCTCCTTCCTTCCTTCCTTCCTTCCTTCCTCCCTTCCTTCTATCTGTCCGTTCTTCATTTCTTACTTCCTTCTTTACTTCCTCCCTTCCTTTCTTCCCTCCTTCCTTCCTTCCATCTTTCCTTCCTCCCTTTCTTCCTTCATTCTGTCCTTCTTTCTATCTGTCCTTCCTTCATTCTGTCCGTCCTTCCTCCCTCCCTCCCTTCCTTCCTTCCTTCCTTTCTTCCCTCCCTCCTTCCTTCCATCTTTCCTTCCTTCCTTCATTCTGTCCTTCCATCCTTCCTTCTATCTGTCCGTCCTTCCTTTCTTACTCCCTTCCATCCTTCCTTCATTCTGTTCATCCTTCCTTCCTTTCTTTCTTCCTTCCTTCCCTCTTTCCTTCCTCCCTTTCTTCCTTCAGTCTGTCCTTCCTTCATTCTGTCCTTCCTTCTATCTGTCCGTCCTTCCTTACTTCCTTCCATCCTTCCTTCATTCTGTCCTTCTATCATTCCTTCCTTCCTTCCTTCCATCTTTTTAATGATCCGGCCCACATGAGATCATATTGGGCTGTTTGTGGCCCTTAGTCTACACAAAGGCAACTCAGAGTGTTTTACAGAGTGATCAATTAACAAACTCTAAATTATATATTATTATATTATATTTTTTAACACTTCATATTCTGACATATCCTGATCCCAGTCTCTTTACAGCTTATTAATTAAACACTGGTATCACATCGGTACTCGGTACTGGCCGGTACCCAAAGTCCAGGTACTGTAGAGGCAGATACTACATGTGTGTGTATCAGAAGTGAGAATGAGGAAAAGTAGAGTAGAGGCGAAAGGTTAGTTTAGTAGATTTCTCAACAGGCCTTATCATGTTTGTTATAAATTCCCTTTGTCAGAGATAAAGATAAAAGATAAAGATACCCTAATTAATATGTTAATTGTTGAATCTAATAGAATTAAACAGACAACGTGCACCAGGAGATACAGACTCTTTAACCTTCCTCCCGGGTCCTTCCTCTGTCCTTCCTTCCTTCCTTCCTTCCTTCCTTCCTTCATCTGTCTTTCCTTCCTTCCTTCCTTCCTTCCTCAGATCAAAGTTCAGCTGTCAGGGTAAAATGTTCCCTCCTTCTGTCCTTTCTTCCTTCCTTCATCTGTCCTCCCTCCTTTCCTTCCTCCCTTCCTTTCCTTCCTTCTTCCTCCCTTCCTTCCCTTCCTCCCTCCTTTCCTTCCTTCTTCCCTCCTTTCCTTCCTACCTTCCTTCCTTCCTCCCTCCTTCCTTTCCTTCCTTCTTCCTCCCTTCCTTTCCTTCCTTCTTCCTTTCCTTCCTTCTTCCGTCCTTTCCTTCCTTCCTTCTTTCCTTCATTCCTTCCTTACTTGAGGTGCAAATGACATAACTAGTAAGGTCTGTTTAAGGGTTAAGATTACCGAAGTTAGGTGATCGGGCATAGCTTCTATAGTATCAGTATCAGGACTGATAAAGTCTGATTGATGCCGTGTATCACTATTTCACAAATCACAGGGGTCTAAAACTCTCTTATCATAGTATTTATATATTGATTTTTGGTTAATACTGTCTCTATAAAACAAACTAAGCAACTAAACAAACAGATAGATGATTTAGAAAGCCATAATCATAAAGAAGGGAAAGTTATTTTCTTCTTTAACCAGAATTTTCATAACTTAGACACATTTCATTTTCAAATCATCTTCATCCATCATCATCAAATGTATAAATGTGTCTCTGTATAAAATGACAGTTAAAGGTCCAATACTTCAAATGAGTTCACTGCCCCAAAAAACTCTCATTTAGCGGCTTTATAAAACTATTGTGTTGCACATATAAAGCAATCATGACTCTTACCACACAAGAGAACAATCAGAAGTCTTCTATGATCCATGATTTCACTGTCAAGTAAAAAAAAAAAAGAAGTTAGTTAGTGACACTTCTGAGGTGATATGAATCATAAAACTACAAATTAAATGTGTTTTTTGAGGATGATGAAAGAATCAGCTCAATGATTGAGTGAAACTTATGTCTATGTTATCAAAAGTTAAAATTCCACAACTTTAAAACCTAAATAAAGTTATACAGTCAAAACATAAATGTGAAATTAAATCTGAATAGAAGACACAGATACTCACAGATGTAAATGTAATGAGCCGCAGGAGGAGACGTCTGCTAGTCCGTCTGAGAAGGATCCGGTGCTCAGCTGCACTTTGACTGCTTCACATTTTAATATGCAAATGAGGAGTCACCTTGGTGCGACTTAAAGAGTTTAACGTGATGTTTGGTTTCCACTCGGCCAGTTTGTAAAGGAGCTGCTGGCCTCATCGGACCACCGCCATATAGCTCTCAATACAATACAATATAATATAATATAATATAATATAATATAATACAATTAGGGCTGTCAAACGATTAATTTTTTTAATTGCGATTAATCGCAGAATTCCCATAGTTAATCATGATTAATCGTGTTTTGAATTGCGTGTTTAAAATCCTGTTATTTTCCATTTGAAGGCAGTTTTAAGCCCATAATGTAAAGCATTTCTTACCAGAGTGTCTTAACTGGGAATCAATCACAGCTCTGCTGCGACTCCCACACTCCAAAATGGTCCTTTGGTGGAGCTGAGGCTGGCTTGGCTGCACCTGGGTGTTTAGCGTGGAGGTGCTAACTCAAACTCCACGTACTCCGGTGGTAGTTAAACTCCGTTTGACACAGGTTGCATTTTACTTTTGACTTGTCAACTGAAGCGTCTGGAAGTGTTTTAAAGTTAAACAAGCCGTTCAAAAGTCCAGTAGCTCTCTTACTTTCCATCAGCGCGGTAGGTTTACTGCAGGAGGCCACTTCAAAGCATAGCGCTACAGCTAGAGGAGCCGTCTACGGGGGAGTAGAAGGGACAAAAAGGCTTGCAACATTAAAATGAGATTAAAAAAAAACACGTTATGAATTGCTTTAATCTAATCGTGATTAACGCGTTAACGCTGACAGCCCTAAATACAATACAATGTTCTGCAGTAAGTCTGTGCATCCCTCCATCTCACCATGTTGGCTGTTTCCATATAGCCATGTTTGAAGCTATAATATTAAAAAAGTTGTTTTATTTAATGAAAAACTTTAAAAATACTGTGCTGTACTGGACCACACTACTTTTATATGCAACATTAAACATTACATTTACATGCATCACTCCTTGTTACAGTTGAATTTTATAGTTTTTATTTGCATGAAACCAATTGTCCATTTAACATTTATTTATTTAAAAGGTTTAGAAATCAGGGACAATGCACATTAATAAAACATTTTAACTAAATGTTAACATGCCAGAATTAACCAAAAGTCCCTGGACTGATGTTAAATAGTCACCCTAAAAGAATATAAAAAGATTTAGTTTTAGGCATATAAATAATTAACCCTCCTGTTCTGCTCAGGTCAAGGAAGGAAGGAAGGAAGGAAGGAAGGAAGGAAGGAAGGAACAAAATAAGGAAGGAAGAAAGGAAGGAAGGGAGGAAAGAGGAAGGAATGAAGTGGGAAAAGAAGGAAATGAGGAAGGAATGAAGGAAGAGAGGAAAGGAGGAAAGAAGGAAGGGAGGAAAAGAGGGAGGAAGGAAGGAAGGAAGGAAAGAACGAAGGAAGGGAGGAAAGAGGAAGGAAGTGAGAAAAGCATGCCTGCTGCTCATCTTCCTTCCTTCCTTCCTTTCCTTCCTCCCTGTCTTCTTTCTTCCCTTCCTCTTTTCCTTTCTCCCTCCCTCGTTCCTTATTTCCTCCGTCCTTCCTTCCTTTCCTTACTTCCATCTGTTCTTCCTCCCTCCCTCCTTCTCTCCTCCCCTCCTTCTTTCCTTCCTCCACCCCCCTTTCTTCTTCCTTTCCTTCCTTCCATCTGTTCTTCCTCCCTCCCTCCTCTCCTCCCTTCCTTCCTTCTTTCCTTCCTCCACCCCCCTTTCTTCTTCCTTTCCTTCCTTCCATCTGTTCTTCCTCCCTCCCTCCTCTCCTCCCTTCCTTCCTTCTTTCCTTCCTCCACCCCCCTTTCTTCTTCCTTTCCTTCCTTCCATCTGTTCTTCCTCCCTCCCTCCTTCTCTCCTCCCTTCCTTCTTTCCTTCCTCCACCCCCCTTTCTTCTTCCTTTCCTTCCTTCCTTCCATCTGTTCTTCCTCCCTCCCTCCTTCTCTCCTCCCCTCCTTCTTTCCTTCCTCCACCCCCCTTTCTTCTTCCTTTCCTTCCTTCCATCTGTTCTTCCTCCCTCCCTCCTTCTCTCCTCCCTTCCTTCTTTCCTTCCTCCACCCCCCTTTCTTCTTCCTTCCTTCTTTCTTTCTTCCCTTCCTCCCTCCTTCCTTCTCTCTTTCTTTCCTCCCCCCTACCTTCCTTCCTTCCTTTCCTTCCTCCCTCCTTCCTTCCATCCTTCCTTCCGTCCTTCCTCCCATCCTTCCTCCCTTCCTTCCTCCCCTCCTTCCTCCCCTCCTTTCAATGAGTGCCCTATAAAGGGTTAATGTATAAAAGTAGAAACTGTCTAGGATGTGATGATGTTACTCTGAACCTGTGAAGCAGGGGTGTCAAACATGAGGCCCGTGGGCCAGAACTGGCCCACTGAGGGGTGCAATCCGGCCCACTTTCCTTCCTGTCTTGTTTTCCTTCCTTCCTCCCTTTCTTCCATCTGTCCTTCTTCCCTGTCTTTCTTTCTTTCTTTTTCCTTCTTTCCTTCCTTCCATCTTTCCTTCCTGTCTTGTTTTCCTTCCTCCCTCCCTTCCATCTGTCCGTCCTTCCTTCCATCTGTCCTTCCTTCCTTCCTTCTGTCCTTCCTTCCGTTCTTTCTTTCTTTTTTCCTTCCTTCGTTCCTTCCATCTTTCCTTCCTGTCTTGTTTTCCTTCCTTCCTCCCTTTCTTCCATCTGTCCTTCTTCCCTGTGTTTCTTTCTTTCTTTTTCCTTCTTTCCTTCCTGTCTTGTTTTCCTTCCTTCCTCCCTTCCATCTGTCCTTCCTTCCTTCCTTCTGTCCTTCCTTCCGTTCTTTCTTTCTTTTTTCCTTCCTTCGTTCCTTCCATCTTTCCTTCCTGTCTTGTTTTCCTTCCTTCCTCCCTTCCATCTGTCCTTCCTTCCTTCCTTCTGTCCTTCCTTCCGTTCTGTCTTTCTTTCTTTTTTCCTTCCTTCCTTCCTTCCATCTTTCCTTCCTGTCTTGTTTACCTTCCTTCCTTCCTCCCTGCCTTTCTTTCTTTCTTTCTTTCTTTCTTACTTCCTTCTATCCTTCCATCTTTTTAATGATCCGGCCCACATGAGATCAAATTGGTCTGTTTGTGGCCCTTAAATGAAAATGACTTTGACACGTTTGCTGTAAAGTGTCTGACATGCAGAGACAATAAATTCAACGTAAAGCAAATTCTCTCTCTCTCATCCCTCGCTCCACAGATCTGAGTTACACAGATATCATTTGGCTCCACCATCTCCAGGAGTTTGCACCATTGCCCTTATTTCCCTTCCAGGATTCTGGGTCACAGCTGAGTCTGATCCACGTCGCCTCCGGGCTTGTTAAACCTGCTTCTGTCCTCCGAGCCTCGGGTTTTTGCTGGGTCAGTGTGTCTCACTCGGCAGTGATGCTGAGCACTGATCCACATTATTCTTTGTGGTATTCACAAAGGAGGAAGTGAGGGCAGGAAATGAGCCCAAAATCCTGAGGGTTAATGATATTTACTGGTGTATTTAAATCTTGCCATCCCCGAAGAAATAGAACTGGGTTTATTACAAACCTCAGATATATATTTATAATAAATAGACTGTCTCTGTCTCAATGTGGAGCAGACTCTTAAATTCACCCTTCATAAATGAGCATTAAATTAAATTGGAAAATCAATCTTACATGAAGTATAGGTGGTAAACTTTGCATTACTTGGGAGCATTATATGTGACAGCTGCCGGTTGATTTGCTAATCAAATGACATCCGGAAGTCACGTTGAAACAGGACTACATTTAACCCCTGGGTCTGATTTCACTGACGATATCTCAGTTTGTTATTTAGACATGTAATATATTGAAACGGTCATTTAAAGGCTGTCGACATTATGTTCATTCACTGGGTTTCATGTAGAGAAAATAATAAAATAAATCAAATATCTCTCAGAGACAGATTCAAGTGCTTCACATGACTTTACCAGGTGGGGAGTTCCTGTCCTCTGAAAAGAAGCCAATGGAGAAGTAACTTAGAGCTGCATTCTATCAAAAGGCCACCAGGGGGCGACCGTCTCTATACAAGTCAATGGAGAATTCACCAACTTCTCACTTGATTTCTAACCTCAGTAAACGTTTTCAAAATGTGTTTATGGTCTCAATCGCTAGTTTAAAGCCTTCTTCAATGCAGTATGATGTTCATTTGGGACATTTTGGCCTCCCTGATTTTATATGTGACGATAAAGCAGGGTATGCATTAGGGCGTGGCTACGTCCTGATTGACAGGTTGATTGACCAATGTCCTCGAGATCCAGCCCTCGTAACCATAGCAACCTCCCCGCTCCACCCATGGCTCCGCCTCATGCCCATATAAGTAGAATCCGTGTTTTTATTTTTCCCAGCATGCACCTGAAATTTTCAAGATGGCGCTGCCTAGATTAGAAACTATTGGCTTCCGAGCAGCAGTCCACAAACCAATGGGTGACGTCACGGATGTTACGTCCATTTCTTATATACAGTCTGTGTACTTTACACATCTTAGGCTAAATATTTCATTATTTTATCAATAGGCTAAATAAAAAAATAATGAACCATAAAACCAGTTATGAATTAAAACATGAAGACTTTTAAACAGAAGGATATTTCTTTTAAATATATAGGCCTATGTTACCAACCGATTTACAAATGTTATGATTAATGTATGTAAGTGTATGAAAGAGTTTTTTAGAAATGTTCTATTATGTATGAAAAGATACTTGATGGACACGAAAACAACATTAATAATTATGAGCTTAAGTTAAAATAATGTTAGCCAGCTAAATCAGTCAGTAGGCAAGACAGTTTTATATATAGTTATATGTGTTTTACATAAAACAGAAAAACACGTACTTTGAGAAACATTAAAACATACAATTAAACACACACACACACACACACACACACACACACACACACACACACACACACACACATATAATAAAAACAAAGTACAGAAAAATAGAAAGAGAGAAATAAAATGCTAGAATAGAGCATTAAATATAAGATTGCAGCATAAAATAATGATTAGCTTTAAAATCATTAAATCATTAAAAGGAGTGCAAATGAATAGCAACAGTAATGGATGAAATGGGGAGCGTACCTACGTACCCCGGGTCCTATGTTCCCCGATGGCGGCTAACTCGGTTGCTAAACCACAAACAAAACAGCTAAACCCATCTAGCTGGTGGAGGCTTGAAAGGAAGAGAAAAGAGAGATTAATTAGCTCAGAAGTCACCTGAATGGGTTGAGGCCTGAACCACCCAGGTGCAGCTAGTTTCCTGACGTCCACTGGCTCAAAGGCCGGGGGTAAAAACCAGGCGGGGAGTTCCTGTCCTCTGAAAAGAAGCCAATGCGGAAGTAACTTAGAGCTGCATTCTACCAAAAGGCCACCAGGGGGCGACCGTCTCTATACAAGTCAATGGAGAATTCACCAACTTCTCACTTGATTTCTAACCTCAGTAAACGTTTTCAAAATGTGTTTATGGTCTCTATCGCTAGTTTAAAGCCTTCTTCAATGCAGTATGATGTTCATTTGTGAAATGTTGGCCTCCCTGATTTTATATTTGACGATAAAGCAGGCTACGTGGCTACGTTGTGATTGACAGGTTGATTGACCAATGTCCTTGAGATCCAGCCCTTGCAACCAATCGCAGCCTCCCCACTCCGCCGTTGGTCCCGCCCATACGTCCGTCCATGACTCCGCCTCATGCCCATATAAGTAGAATCCGTGTTTTTATTTTTCCCAGCATGCACCTGAAATTCTCAAGATGGCGCTGCCTAGATACGATACTATTGGCTTCCGAGCAGCAGTCCACAAACCAATGGGTGACGTCACGGATGTTACGTCTGTATATACAGTCTGTGGTAAAAACATGAAGACAGACATTCACACCTCTTATCAGAAGACAGACATTACTTAAATCTTTCTTATAGTCATCTTACATCTTACTTAAAGTTTAGTATTCGCTCTAATTCTCTGGAAACATGAAGGTTTAATATTCAGCAGCTGATTGGTGAGATCTTAATTAACAAAGAACAGAGACAGCTGAGAGTCTGATGGTAGACGCCTGCTGTTCCCTTTTCAGATATATATATATAATATTTTGTCCTGTTTTTGTATTTGTAATCTTTTTTTTAATTGAACTTTTTCCATCATATGTATTAACTCAATGACATAAATCAACAAAAATCCACATTACTGACTAAACACACTGAACCTAATGCACACTCAGCAGGTCAGGGAACATTAATATTTAACCCTTGTGTCGTCCTCCCGGGTCAAATTGACCCCGTCTAATTCTTCTTTCCTCCCTTCCTTCCTTCCTTCTGTCTGTACTTCCTCCATTCCCCTTTCTTCCCTCCTTCCTCCCTCCTTTCCTTTCCTTTCCTTCCTTCCCTCCTTTCCTTCCTTATTCCTTCCTCCCTTCCTTCTTTCCTCCCTCCCTACTTCTCTCTTTCTTTCCTCTGTCCTTCTATCCTACCTTCCTCCCTCCCTTCTTTCCTTTCCTTTCCTTTCCTTCCTTCTTCCTTCCCTCCTTCCTTCCTCCCTCCTTTCCTTCCTTCTTTCCTTCTTTCCTTTCCTTCCTTCTTCCTTCCCTCCTTCCTACCTCCCTCCTTTCCTTCCTTCTTTCCTTCTTTCCTTTCCTCCCTTCTTCCTTCCCTCCTTCCTCCCTCCCTCCCTCCTTTCCTTCCTTCTTCCTTCCCTCCTTCCTTCCTCCCTCCTTTCCTTTCCTTTCCTTCCTTCCCTCCTTTCCTTCCTTATTCCTTCCTCCCTTCCTTCTTTCCTCCCTCCCTACTTCTCTCTTTCTTTCCTCTGTCCTTCTATCCTACCTTCCTCCCTCCCTTCTTTCCTTTCCTTTCCTTTCCTTCCTTCCTCCCTCCTTTCCTTCCTTCTTTCCTTCTTTCCTTTCCTTCCTTCTCCCTTCCCTCCTTCCTTCCTCCCTCCTTTCCTTCCTTCTTTCCTTCTTTCCTTTCCTCCCTTCTTCCTTCCCTCCTTCCTTCCTCCCTCCCTCCTTTCCTTCCTTCTTCCTTCCCTCCTTCCTTCCTCCCTCCCTCCCTCCTTTCCTCCCTTCTTCCTTCCCTCCTTTCCTTCCTTCCTTCCTTGACTCGAGGACAACAGGAGGGTTAACATTTAGTTCCAAATAGGAAATAAAAGGCTTCCAGACTTTAATAAATATCTTCACTGAGCCCCTCGTGGAGAATACTGTGTGCTCTCGGCACTATTTTCATATGCAAAGCTTCTTGACTTTGATCGAGGTTAAACATATCGTGCAGACTTCGACATGACCATGAAGTAAATTTACCATAATTAATAAAAAAAAGGGGGATGAAAATGTTTTAATTTTTTTAATTAGCAGCCTCTTTTTTTTTGTTTAATGAACATAAAGCAGCCCCCTCATAAATCCCTTACTCACATAAAGAAATAAACACTAACTTATATAATAAATCTTATTATTATAAATATTTTAGTCAATTAAATTAAAAGTTACACTTAAAATATGTGATTTTCCAACAAGTTTAAAAAGTAACTTCAACCCAAAAAACCCCAATAATTGTGTTATTTGTGCCTTGAAAGGTGACTTTAAATAAAATGCATTATTATTATTATTATTATTATTATTATTATTATTATTATTATTATTATTATTATTATTATAATTGACTATTGGGATTTATTTATTACTTGTGTCTGATAGAAAAATACAACACTCATCATTTTTGTTGCTTTACTAAAATCAGGCTCATGGAATAAAATGAACAAAGCTTTTAATCCTACAAGCAGATTGTCCTTCCGTCTGTACTTCCTCCATCCCCCTTTCTTCCCTCCTTCCTCCCTCCTTTCCTTTCCTTTCCTTTCCTTTCCTTTCCTTTCTTTCCTTCCTCTTTTCCTTCCTTCCCTCCTTTCCTTCCTTATTCCTTCCTCCCTCCCTTATTTCCTCCCTCCCTACTTCTCTCTTTCTTTCCTCTGTCCTTCTATCCTACCTTCCTTCCTCCCTTCTTTCCTTTCCTTTCCTTCTTCCTTCCTCCCTTC
>NC_070587.1:1095889-1125803 GCF_027409825.1 Scomber japonicus | reverse complement strand
CCTTTCTGTCCTTCCTTCTTTCCTTCCTTTGTTCCTTCCATTCTTCCTTCCTGTCTTCTTTTCCTTCCTTCCTTCCTTCCTCCTTCTCTCTCTTTCCCTCCCCATTACCTTCCTTCTTTCCTGTCCTTCTTTCCTTCCTCTTTCCTTTCTCCCTTCCTTCTTCCTCCCTTCCTTTCTGCATCCTCCCTTCCTTCCTTCCTTCCTTCCTTCCTTCCTTCCTTCCCTCTCTTTAATGATCTGGCCCACATGAGATCAAATTGGACTGTATGTGGCCTTTACATGCTGTTCATATTCTGACTCATAATGAATCTCTGCACCAATTCACATTCATAAATTCCCCCATCAGTCATTAATAAAGGTTTGATTATAAGACATCCACAGTCATTATTTATTTTACATTTATAGAATATGATGAATACGACATGTTTTTATGCTGATTTTTGAATATTTTTGAATAAATAGGTTAAATTTGGACATTAGCATATATAATAATGTGTATCAGCTGCAAAAAAAATAAAAGAAATGATGCATTTTATTTCCATTTTTGTAAAATGTGGGTCACATTAGGATAAAGGGTTAACCCTAACCCCCCCCCCCTCTCTCCCTCTCTCTCTACCTCCCTCCCCCCCCAGGTAACATTTCGTACGAGGATCTATCACTGCAACATCAACAGTCAGGGGTGTGATCTGTCTGGACATCCTGAGGACAACTGGAGTCCTGCCCTCACCATCTCCAAGGTGCTGCTGTCCATCTGCTCCCTGCTCACAGACTGTAACCCAGGTGAGACACCGGCATCTTCCCTCCTTCCCTCCTTCCTTCCTTCCTTCCTTCCTCTCCCTGCTCACAGACTGTAACCAGGTGAGACGCCACCGCCATCTTCCTTCTTCTCTCCTTCCTTCCTTCCTTCCTCTCCCTGCTCACAGACTGTAACCCAGGTGAGACGCCACCGCCATCTTCCTTCCTTCTCTCCTTCTCTCCTCCTTCCTTCCTTCTCTCCTTCCTTCCTTCCTTCCTCTCCCTGCTCACAGACTGTAACCCAGGTGAGACACCACCATCTTCCTTCCTTCCCTCCTTCCTTCCTTCCTTCCCTTCCTTCCTTCCTTCCTTCCTTCCTCTCCCTGCTCACAGACTGTACCCAGGTGAGACGCCGGCATCTACAGCAGGGGGTGTCAAACATGCGGCCCGTGGGCCAGAACCGGCCCGCCAAAGGATCCAATCCGGCCCACTTTCCTTCCTTCTTCCTTCTGTCCTTCCTCCCTTTCTTTCTTTTTTCCTTCCTTCCTTCCATCTTTCCTCCCTTCCTTTCTTCCTTCCTTCTGTACTTCCTTCCTTTCTCCCTTTCTTTCTTTCTTTCTTTCTTTCTTTCCTAGCTGTCTTCTTTTCCTTTCTCCCTTCTTCCCTCCTTCTCTCCCTCCCTCCTTCATTCCTTCCTTCCTTCCTTCCTTCCTTCCTTCCTTCCTTACTTCCATCTCTCCCTCCCTCCTTCATTCCTTCCTTCCTTCCTTCTCTCCCTCCTTCCTCCCTCCCTTTCTTCCTTACTTCCATCTGTCCTTCCTTCCTTCCTTCCCTCCTTCTCTCCTTCCTTCCTTCCTCCCCTCCCTCCCTCTCTTTAATAATCCGGCCCACATCAGGATGAAACTGGTCTGTTTGTGGCCCTTGAATGAAAATGAGTTTGACACCTCTGCTTTAAACCATTTCACATTCATAAATTCCCACATCAGTCATTAATGAATGGATGATTAATCTTTAATGAAGCTGTCACAGAGTATTATATTTATTTATGAGGGGAATAAAAGACATTCACAATCACACATTTTATAAAAGATGATAAATACAGCAACATGTTTGAATGCTGAAGTCTGAATATTTTAAGATTTCAACATTTATTTCCATTTTCTTATACTGTGGGTCATATTAGGGATAATCAGGTTAAAATAAATATGTATAAGGTGTTTTAACAACTCTCAGATGTGAAAATGGGTCAAACTCTGAACAGTATTTAAAGGTTAAGTGCTGGAAATGTTCAAATCGTCTCTTTCACAGCCTGAAAAAACATCAAGTTTATGAGCTAGTGAGGGACAGGAGACGTATTCATACTGAATCAGGTCGAGTGGAGGAGTGTGTGTGTGTGTGTGTGTGTGCATGTGTTTGTGTGTGTGCGTGCGTGTGTGTGTGTGTGGGTGTTTATTTGTACTGTTGAACGTAATCGCTGCGAAACAATAAAGAAATTAACGTTTTTAGTGATCTGATTCACCGACTTCCTCTCACTGACTGACACTCCCTAACTCGCTCGACAGCAGCTGCTCTCTCTCTCTCTCTCTCTCTCTCTGACTCTCTCTGACTCTCTCTCTGTCTCTCTCTCTCTCTCTCTCTCTCTCTGTCTCTCTCTCTCTCTCTCTCTCTGTCTCTCTCTCTCTCTCTCTGTCTGTCTGTCTCTCTCTCTGTCTCTCTCTCTCTCTCTCTCTCTCTCTCTCTCTCTCTCTCTCTCTCTCTCTCTCTCTCTCTCTCTCTCTCTCTCTCTCTCTCTCTCTCTCTCTCTCTCTCTCTCTCTCTCTCTTTCTCTCTCTCTCTCTCCTCCCTTCTCTAACATCTTTGTCCTTCCTCAAAAGTCCTAATTCACCTGATTAGGTGTCAGCGAGGCCTCGGGCTGAAGTGTCCTGACTCACCTTTCAGGCTCCTGAGCAGCACGTCCTCATTATTTTTTTTATACTCGTGAAACAACATTTCAGAAACCCGAGCCGCTGCCACACACACACACACACACACACACACACACACACACACGCTGGTACATTTCTGCCAGTTGCTTTGACAGGAAACCCGAAATCATCTGGGCATCCTTTTCTGTTTTTGACACAGAGAGTGAAAGCAGCATTTTACCGGCTGCTCGAAGCTGCAGTCACACTTCATTTACTCTGACAGCTGACGGTTGATTTATTAAAAGATTGTGACGGGAGAAGTCTTTTTCTTTTACCAGTTGATTAACCCTTAAACAGGCAGGAGTGGAAAATTAGATGTAAAAAATCCTAACTAGTTATGTCATTTGCACCTAAAGTAAGGAAGGAAGGAAGGAAAGGAGGGAGAAGGAAGGGAAGAAGGAAGGAAAGGAGGGAAGAAGGAAGGGAGGAGGGAGGGAGGAAGTAAGGTAGGAAGGAAAGGAGGAAGAAGGAAGGAAAGGAGGGAGGAACGAAGGAAAGAAGGGAGGAAGGAAGGGAAGGAAGGAAGGAAAGGAAGGAGGGAGGGAGGAAGTAAGGTAGGAAGGAAAGGAGGGAAGAACGAAGGAAAGGAGGGAGGAAGGGAAGGAAGGGAGGAAGAAGGAAGGAAAGGAAGGAGGGAGGAAGAAGGAAGGAAAGGAGGGAGGAAGGAAGGAAGGAGGAAGAAGGAAGGAAAGGAGGGAGGAAGGGAGGGAGGAAGGAAGGAAGGATGGATAGAAGAAAGGAAGGAAGAAGGGTTGGAAAAAAGGAAGGAAGGAAGGAAGGAAGTGTTGGAAAAAAGGAAGGAAGTAACTGACCCGGAGGACGACAGGAAGTTTAAAGAGTCTATCTCCTGGTGCACGTTGCCTGTTTAAGGGTTAAACTGTCTGAATAATAATCATTAAAAAAAAAAACTCAACATTTTTAATAATAATCTGGCTTTTGCTTCTCACCAAATATCATTAGTTTAATAAAGAGAAATAACATCAGAGAAAGAATAATAATAATCTTAATTTATAGATCCAAGTTATAGTGTTTATATATAAGCGATTAAGTTAAAACCTATCACCCAAATCTGTGTGTCCTCCCTCCTTCTTTCCTTCCTCCATCTGTTCTTCCTCCTCCCTCCTTCTCTCCTCCCTTCCTTCTTTCCTTCCTTCCATCTGTTCTTCCTCCCTCCCTCCTTCTCTCCTCCCTTCCTTCTTTCCTTCCTTCCATCTGTTCTTCCTCCCTCCCTCCTTCTCTCCTCCCTTCCTTCTTTCCTTCCTCCGTCCTCCCTCTTTCTCTCCTCCCTTCTTCTTTCCTTCCTCCGTCCTCCCTCTTTCTCTCCTCCCTTCCTTCTTTCCTTCCTCCGTCCTTCCTTCCTTTCCTTCCTTCCATCTGTTCTTCTCCCTCCTTCCTTTTTCCTTCCTCCATCCCCCTTTTCTTCTTCCTTCTTCCTTCTTTCTTCCCTTCCTCCCCCCCTCCTTCTCTTCCTCCCTTCCATCTCCCTTCCTTCCTTCCTTTCATCCTTCCTTCCTTCCTTTCTTCCTTCCTTCCTTCCTTCCTTCCTCCCTTCTTTCAATGAGTGTCCTATAAAGGGTTAAAGCCTCACCACCAAATAATTGCAGAAAATTTAAATATTTGAAACTAGAGTTTATTAGACCTTCTGAAAGAATTAAATTAAATAACACTTTGCATCTATGAGTTTTGTTTTCTATCATATTTCATACACTGAGCAATTTTATTTTTCATAGTATGATTTTTTTAAAACACATTTAAAAACTTTTTAATGCATGAAACTGACAGATTTCCAGATAATTGACTTCTATACCTGCTCTAATTTCATTCAGGAATTTACCATAAAATAAGCTCCTAAATATTTCAGTAATTGAACATTGCATTGGTTTATCTTTGTACTCCATGTGTCTGTCACATGATCACACTGATGATTTAAAGCTCTCTAAATCTCAAGTATCCAATATGATACACTTGGTGATATACAGGGTTAACCCTTTATAGGGCACTCATGAAATACTTAAGGAAGGAGGGAGGAATGATGGAAGGGAGGGAGGAATGATGGAAGGAAGGAGGGAGGAATGATGGAAGGAGGGAGGGATGATGGAAGGGAAGGAGGGAGGAATGATGGAAGGGGAGGGAGGATGATGGAAGGGAGGAAGGAAGGAGGAGGGATGATGGAAGGGAGGAAGGAAGGAGGGAGGAATGATGGAAGGGAGGGAGGGATGATGGAAGGGAGGAAGGAAGGAGGGAGGAATGATGGAAGGGAGGAAGGAAGGAAGGAAGGACGGAAAGAAAGAAGGTAGGAGGGAGAGAGGAAGGAAGGACAAAGAAAGAAGGGAGGAAGGTAGGGGGGAGGAAAGAAAGACAGAAGGAGTGAGGAAGGAGGGAGGAAGTGAAGAAAGAAGGAAGGAAGGATGGAAGGAAGGATGGAAGGGAGGAAGGAAGGAAGGGAGGAAGGAAGGAAGGAAAGAAGGAAGCGTTAAGGCCTTTCAGAGTCAATGTCTTATTATTTCTTTAACGCAGATTTGAACTAAACCTCCTTTTTGTCTCCTTTTTGTCTCTGTGTGTGTGTGTGTGTGTGTGTGTGTGTGTGTGTTTGTGTGTGTGTGTGTGTGTCTTTGTGTCTGTGTGTGTGTGTGTGTGTGTGTCCCCCAGCCGATCCCTTGGTGGGAAGCATCGCCACCCAGTACACGACTAACAGAGCAGAGCATGACCGAACGGCCAAACAGTGGACGAAGCGATACGCCACATAAACCCACCGAGGGAGGAAGAGGAGGAGGAAGAGGAGGAGGAGGAAGAGGAGGAGGAGGAGGAGGAGGAGGGGTCAGGGGCTCTGGGTGGTTTGTGTCGGGGGGGTTATTTCTATCTCAGATTTTTAGTACTTTATTGTCTGGTATATTTTTTTGTTTCCTGATTAAGTTATCTCCGCAAATATGGTAATAAAGGAACACAATGGAAAGGAAGTCTTGCCTGCCTCCTTTATTTTTTTATTACTTTATTTTATTTTATGTTTTAATTAATTGACAAATTACCAGAAATCACGAAGCTTGAAAGCCACAGTTCTGCATCAGTATTACAATATGATAAATAATAGTAGGTTTTAATTAGGCTGTCAGCGTTAACGTGTTAATCGCGATTAGATTAATGCAATCCATAACGCTTTAATTTTTTTTAATCTCATTTTAGTGTTGCAAGCCTTTTTGTCCCTTCTACTCCCCCGTAGACGGCTCCTCTAGCTGTAGCGCTATGCTTTGAAGTGGCCTCCTGCAGTAAACCTACCGCGCTGATGGAAAGTAAGAGAGCTACTGGACTTTTGAACGGCTTGTTTAACTTTAAAACACTTCCAGACGCTTCAGTTGACAAGTCAAAAGTAAAATGCAACCTGTGTCAAACGGAGTTTAACTACCACCGGAGTACGTGGAGTTTGAGTTAGCACCTCCACGCTAAACACCCAGGTGCAGCCAAGCCAGCCTCAGCTCCACCAAAGGACCATTTTGGAGTGTGGGAGTCGCAGCAGAGCCGTGATTGATTCCCAGTTAAGACACTCTGGTAAGAAATGCTTTACATTATGGGCTTAAAACTGCCTTCAAATGGAAAATAACAGGATTTTAAACATGCAATTCAAAACGCCATTAATCGCGATTAACTCTGGAAATTCTGCAATTAATCTCGATTAAAAAAATTAATCGTTTGACAGCCCTAGTTTTAATATCCTGATGTTTTTTGGGGTCATTTTGAACACATTTATCAACATTTACATTGTTTTCTGGCTGCTAGTATTAATCTCTTTCTGATGCTCCATGGGGAAATTACAGCACATACTTTTTAAAAGGAATATATAGATATATAGATATAAAAGGAAAGTCAAAGATGAATTAATAAAAAACAACTAAAGAATTGGGATGTTCAGTCAGTGTGCTAAAATTAGCTTCCTGATATAGTGTTTTTAAATAGAGTTAAAATCTCATTACATCTGCCAAGGAAGGACAGAAGAAAGGAAGGTAAGGAGGGAGGGAGGAAAGGAAAGGAGTAAGGATGAAAAGCAATTTAGGAGAGAAGGAAGGAAGGAAGGAAAGGAGTAAGGAGGGAGGGAGGAAAGGAAGGAAGGAAAGGAGTAAGGATGAAAAGCAATTTAGGAGAGAAGGAAGGAAAGGAGGGAGGGAGGAAAGGAGGAAGGATGAAAAGAGGAAGGAATTTAGGAGAGAAGGAAGGAAAGGAGGGAGGAAAAGAGGAAGGAATTTAGGAGAGAAGAAAAGGAGGGAGGGAGGGAGGAAAGGAGGAAGGAAGGAAAGGAGTGAGGATGAAAAGAGGAAGGAATTTAGGAGAGAAGGAAAGGAGGGAGAGAGGGAGGAAGGAAGGAAAGGAGTAAGGATGAAAAGAGGAAGGAATTTAGGAAAGAAGGGAGGAGTAAGGAGGGGGAGGGAGGGAGGAAAGGTTGAAGAAAGAAAGGAAAGGACTAAGGAGGTAGGGAGGATGGAAGGAGGAGGGAGCAAAGAAAGAAGGGTGCAGGACATGAAGGAAGGAACAGTCAAAAGAGAGACGGGGTCAATTTGACCCGGGAGGACGACACGAGGGTTAAAATACTTTTTGGTTTTGATGATGTCATTTCCTGCCAGCAGTAATCGGCTCCTCAGAGGGCTGAACTCTGTCCAGACAGCTGAATCAAACACTCTTGACCTCTGTGCTAGTTCAACTCATCATTTCTTTTTTTTTTTTTAAACTATGACGAAGAGATTCTTAGTAATTACGTCTCTTAGTAATACAAGGCAGTTTTATTTATATAGAGCATTTCATACACAATGGCAACTCAATGTGTTTTATATAGTAAAACAGAAAAACATGTAATTTGAGAAACATTAAAACATACAATTACCCCCCCCCCCCCCACACACAGAAAAATAGAAAGACATAAATAAAATACTAGAATAGAGCATTAAATATAAGATTGCAGCATAAAATAATAAATTAGCTTTAAAATCATTAAAAGGACATAGAGACATAGATCTGTCCTTCCTTCCTTCCTTCTTTCCTGCCTTCCTTCCTTCCTTCCTTCCTCCCTTCCTTCCTTCCTTCCTTCCCTCCATCTGTCCAATCATTAAAAGGACATAGAGTGCAAATGAAAGATTAAAATGTAAAGTGCTTTAACCCTCCTGTTGTCCTCGAGTCAAGGAAGAAGGAAGGAAAGGAGGGAGGAAGAGAGGAAAGGAAGGAGGAAGGAAGGAAGGAGGAAGAAGGGAGGAAGGAAGAAGGAAGGAAGGAAAGGAGAGAAGAAGGATGGAAGGACGGAGGGAGAAAGGAAAAGAGGTAGGAGGGAAGGAAAGAAGGAGGGAGGGACGACAGACGGAAGGAAGGGAGGAAGAAGAAAGGAAAGGAGAGAAGAAGGAAGGAAGGAAGGTAGGAGGGAAGAAGGAAGGAAGGAAGGGAGGAAGAAGGAAGGAAGGGAGGAAAGGAAAGAAGGACAGAGGGAGAAAGGAAAAGAGGAAGGAAGGAAGGTAGAAGGGAAGGAAAGAAGGAGGGAGGGATGACAGACGGAAGGAAGGGAGGAAGAAGAAAGGAAAGGAGGGAAGAAGGAAGGTAGGAGGGAAGGAAGGAAAGGAGGGAAGAAGGAAGGTAGGAGGGAAGGAAGGAAAGGAGGAAGAAGGAAGGAAGGGAGGAAAGGAGGGTGGAAGGAAGAAAGGAGAGAAGAAGGAAGGAAGGGAGGAAAGGAAGGAAGGACGGAGGGAGAAAGGAAAAGAGGAAGAAAAGGAGGGCGGAAGGAAGGAAAGAGGAAAGGAAAGGAGAGAAGAAGGAAGGGAGGAAGAAGAAAGGAAAGGAGGGCGGAAGGAAGGAAAGAAGAAAGGAAAGGAGAGAAGAAGGAAGGGAGGAAAGGAAGGAAGGACAGAGGGAGAAAGGAAAAGAGCAAGGAGGGAAGGAAAGAAGGAGGGAGGGATGACGGAAGGAAGGGAGGAAGAAGAAAGGAAAGGAGAGAAGAAGGAAGGAAGGAAAGGAGAGAAGAAGGGAGGAAAGGAAGGACGGAAGAAGAAAGGAAAGGAAGGCGGTAGGAAGGAAGGAAAGGAGAGAAGAAAGAAAGAAGGAAAGGAGGGAAGAAGGGCGGAAGAAGGAAGGAAAGGAGGGCGGAAGGAAGGAAGGAAAGGGGGGAAGAAGGAAGGAAGGGAGGAAAGGAGGGAAGGACGGAGGGAGAAAGGAATAACATTTGCAGCATCACAGCTAAAAGTAATGAAAGACTTCCTCTCATTAGAATGACACATATTCTTTATTTCTGTCTTTTTTTCTCTTCTTTGTAAATCACAAAGTTAATGATTAACACATCTCCAAAACACAGCTGTCCTTTTTCTCCACGTGCAAATAACACAATCCCAAAACGTGATTAAACACATTTTAGTAATAACAACATAAATGTGAATCATTGACTCGTCATCAGTCGTGCACATGTTCTCTGTCCCGTCCCACACAGCCAGAGCAGAGAGAGCAGAGTGCTTTATGATTCTTTATGATTCTGTAAAAGCTAAATCACTTTATTACGAGTCATTACATTTAAAAGTGAATCTACGAGGACATCATGTTCCAGCCAGCGACGCTATTAGCTGCTAATTATACTAAAATACATCCAAGAGTACAATATGACTGTAATTAACCCTTTATAGGACACTCATTGGAAGGAAGGGAGGAAGGAGGGAAGGTAGGGAAGGAAGGAAGGGAGGAAGGAAAGAAGGAAGGAAGCAAGGGAAGGAAGGAAGGACGGAGGAAGGAAAGAAGGAAGGGAGGAGAGAAGGATGGAGGACGGGGAAGGAAAGAAGGAAGGGAGGAGAGAAGGAGGGAGGACGGAGGAAGGAAAGATAGAAGGAAGGGAGGAGAGAAGGAGGGAGGGAGGAAGGAAAGAAGGAAGGGAGGAAAGGAAGGAAGGACGGAGGAAATAAGGAACGAGGGAGGGAGAAAGGAAAAGAGGAAGGGAAGAAAGAAGGCAGGGAGGAAGGAAAGAAGGAAGGAAGGAAGGAAGGATATTTTGGGATATTTACAGAAGTTACCAAATATAATTATTTGCCCAATAAAGGGTTAATCTTAGTTTTGATCGTATTCTCATATCAGGCTGTGGCTCCCCCCCCCCCCGTGATCCAGGACATGTGACCGTGGTAAGGGGGGGGGGGGGGTCATTCGATATTTAGGTTAAAACAAAGCTAACCTCGGTCAGAAAGTGAACGTGACATTTTGTTTCAGTGCAGTTAGAATCTGCTATATATTCAAATATAAAATATAAAATATAGTTATTTAACCTTCCTGTCATCCCCCCGGGTCAAATTGACCCCGTCTCTCTTTTGACTGTTCCTTCTTTCCTTCCTTCCTCCCTCTTTCTTTAATTTTTCCTTCCTTCTTCCCCTGCTCCCCTCTTTCTTTGCTCCCTCCTCCTTCCATCCTTCCTTCTTTCCTTCTTTCCTCCCTCCTTACTCCTTTCTTTCCTTCCTTCCTCCTTCCTTCCATCCTTCCTCCTTTCCCTCCCTCCTTACTCCTTTCCTTCCCTCCCTCCTTACTCCTTTCCTTCCCTCCCTCCCTCCTTACTCCTTTCCTTCCTCCCTCCCTCCCTCCCTCCCTCCCTCCCTCCCTCCCTCCCTCTTTACTCCCTTCCTTCCTTCCCTTCCTCCCTCCTTACTCCTTTCCTTTCTTCCTTACTCCTTTCCTTCCTTCCCTCCCTCCTTACTCCTTTCCTTCCCTCCCTCCCTCCCTCCTTACTCCTTTCCTTCCTTCCTTACTCCTTTCCTCCCTTCCCTCCCTCCCTCCCTCCCTCCTTACTCCTTTCCTCCCTCCCTCCCTCCCTCCTTACTCCTTTCCTTCCTTCCTTACTCCTTTCCTCCGTCCCTCCCTCCTTCCCTCTCTCCCTCCTTCCTTCCTTCCTTCCTTCCTTCCTCTTTTCCTCCTTACTCCTGTCCTTCTTTGACCTGAGCACACCAGGAGGGTTAAAGAAAGTTTTGACCTCAGTTATCTCTTAGTATATAACACTCATTCCTTTCCCTTCTTTTAAAGGTAAACTCTTATACATAATGTCATGCCTATATTTATTATCTTTTATTACATTTTACTACTGTTCTTTATTTTATTACTTCTAGTTTTACTGTCCACTACGCTGCTGTCCCCACCGTGGGACTAATAAAGGAATATCTTATCTTCTTATCTTTAAATTCAAAAGTAACACAACAGTAGTCTTGTAATGTGGAAGTGATAAAAAAATAAAATAATACTATATATAAACAATCTATAAAATAACCTGTAATTATATGAATCTACAATATATACATAAAGCCCCTTATACCAGGGGTGTCAAACATGCGGCCCGTGGGCCAGAACTGGCCCGCTGAGGGGTGCAATCCGGCCCTTTTCCTTCTTTCCATCTGTCCTTCCTACCTTTCTTCCTTTTTTCCTTTCTTCGTTCCTTCGTTTCTTTCTTCCTTCCATCTGTCCTTACTCCCTTTCTTCCATCTGTCCTTCCATCCATCTGTCCCTCCTACCTTCCTTTTTTCCTTTCTTTGTTCCTTCCTTCCTTCCTTCCTTCCTTCCTTCCTTCCATCTGTCCTTACTCCCTATCTTCCTTTTTTCCTTTCTTCGTTCCTTCCTTCCTTCCTTCCCTCCTTCCATCTGTCCTTCCTTCCATTCTTCCCTCTGTTCTTCTTTTTTTCCTTCCTCCCTTCTGTCTGTTCTTCCTTCACTATCCGTCTTTCCTACCTTTCTTCCCTCCTTCCTTTTGTCTGTCTTTCCTTCCTTCCTTCCTTCTTTCCTTCTTTCCTTCTTTCCTTCCATCTTTTTAATGATCCGGCCCACATGAGATCAAACTGGTCTGTATGTGGCCCTTGAATGAAGATGAGTTTGACACCTCTGCCTTATACAGTACTATATGCAAGTGTGCAGTGTTGGGATTAAACAGTAAGGACATTTAATATAATATAAAATAGAATAAATCATACTTAACAAACACATAAGAACAATTAAAAGACAGTAAAGCCAGTAGCAGTTAAAAACCCCACCTGTGCTAAATAAAATAAAGTACCTGATAAATATATACATACATTTATCCAGTTAACTATAATTTGGGGAACCTTTGGGGACTTCCAGGTGGTTTCTAAAATAACAAATACCACAATTTCACTTTCAGTTCAACATAAAAACATTGTGAAAAAGGATTATTGCTCAGAAGTTGGCTGCAGAGTTATAATCTGTCAACTTTAATATACAATTATTCCTCTTATTCTAATGCACAACTGAGAATTCAAATTTCATGAGCACAATTATTAGAGTTATTTCAATCTGCAGAAAGTTAAAAGGACTGCTCAGGACTTGCATCGGGGGTTAAAGGTGAAAAAACAAATGGAAAACTTTTATTTGGAAGAGCTCGGACATCGAGGTCTCCGAGGAGTCGATATGAAGTCAGCTCCATTTGGTTTTAAAGGAAAAATAAACATGCGGTGAGCCAATGTCAGCAACCCCAAGATAATGAAACTCCACACTAGGGGGGTGCATGGATACGCTTTTCAAAGCCGTTGCCACCATCTAACATTTCCCACTCATATCAACTTGAACTGATGTGAATCTCTGAGTCTTTGAGGTCTTTGTGAGGTTATATTAGTTGTATTGGACTGTATTGGATTGTAATGTGTTGTATGTTTTAGGCCCCTTTAAACCAAGGCTTGAAGAAGTACTCCGATTTCACTTATAGTAGGTAAATATAGCAATACCACAGTATAACAATACTGCAATACAATACAGATGTTAAGTAAAAGTACTGAATGATTTTTATTCATTTTATCAGGTTAAAATAAATAATACTAAAAACTGTACGTGCATGCATACTGTACATGCATATATATAACTATGCTCATGCTGTACATGCATATATATAACTATGCTCATGCTGTACATGCATATATATAACTATGCCCATACTGTACATGCATATATATATAACTATGCCCATACTGTACATGCACATATATAACTATGCTCATACTGTACATGCATATATATATAACTATGCCCATACTGTACATGCATATATATAACTATGCTCATGCTGTACATGCATATATATAACTATGCTCATGCTGTACATGCATATATATAACTATGCCCATACTGTACATGCATATATATATAACTATGCCCATACTGTACATGCACATATATAACTATGCTCATACTGTACATGCATATATATAACTATGCTCATACTGTACATGCATATATATAACTATGCCCATACTGTACATGCACATATATAACTATGCTCATACTGTACATGCATATATATAACTATGCCCATACTGTACATGCACATATATAACTATGCTCATACTGTACATGCATATATATAACTATGCCCATACTGTACATGCATATATATATAACTATGCCCATACTGTACATGCACATATATATAACTATGCTCATACTGTACATGCACATATATAACTATGCTCATACTGTACATGCACATATATAACTATGCCCATACTGTACATGCACATATATATATAACTATGCCCATACTGTACATGCACATATATAACTATGCCCATACTGTACATGCATATATATAACTATGCCCATACTGTACATGCACATATATATATAACTATGCCCATACTGTACATGCACATATATAACTATGCCCATACTGTACATGCACATATATAACTATGCTCATACTGTACATGCATATATATAACTATGCTCATACTGTACATGCATATATATATAACTATACCCATACTGTATGCATGTAGACATTATGTCCATGTACATACTGAGGCAGCACACTCAACACAGATAAGACCCACAGTGAGGATAAACCTGTGGGAAGATGCTAAAAAGGTTCATTTGATTAATCAAAACTGGCGGTGAGTTCGTGTCCACTGGGAAAAGGGAGTTACTGTTTGCTCACGGCTTCGGGAGTCCCACGCGCTAATTTTAAGATCGTGTACACAAGGTGAAATACCTACTGAGGTTTCACGTGTTGAATCTCAAATGACTTCCATTGAAGTATGTATTCTGTATATTTTCACCTTCCTACCTTCCTTTTTTCCTTTCTTCATTCATTCGTTCTTTCCTTTCTTCCTTCTGTCCTTCCTTCCATCTGTCCTTCCTCCCTACCTTCCTTTTTTCCTTTCTTCGTTCCTTCCTTCCTTCTGTCCTTCCTTACATCTGTCGTTCCTCCCTTTCTTCCTTCTGTTCTTCCTTCCTTCCTCCCTCCCTTCCTTCTTTTCTTCCTCCCTTCTTTCCTTCTGTCCTTCACTGTCTGTCTTTCCTACCTTTCTTCCTTCTGTCCTTCCTTCCATCTGTCCTTCCTCCCTTCCTTCCATCTGTCCTTCCTTTCATCTGTCCTTACTCCCTTTCTTCCTTCCTTCCACCTGTCTTTCCTACCTTTCTTCCCTCCTTCCTTTTGTCTGTCTTTCCTCCCTTCCCTTCTTATTTCCTTCCTTCCTTCCTTCTTTCCTTCCATCTTTTTAATGATCCGGCCCTCATGAGATCAAATTGGTTCTGTATGTGGCCCTTGAATGAAAATGAGTTTGACACCTCTGTTATAGATTATAGATTTATCCATGTCCAGGTCATGATTAGTGAATCATCATTTATATTATTGGTGAGTGATTGTTATATATACAGCCAGGGAGTAATGACACAAATGTGATTTTACACTTATTTTAGTAAATCGTAATAGCATTATCACCACTAATCTTTCAAACTTTGACAGTGAAACAGGTTTTTAATGCAGCGGGGGTGACGTAGTTTCAGACAGCAGGGAATACAGCTGCAGCTCAGAAAGATTGAGTTTGGAGATAAAAGTCAATACTGAAGATCCTAACAGCCAGAGGGATGAGAGGATGAACTGCTGCTGCCGCCTCTGGAGAACAAATAATGCTGCGGTGTATTATTAGAGTCTCACATCTGTAAAAACCATGTCCTTTACCATCTGTCCCACATACTATAGAGAGAGAGTTTAACCATACAAGACCATAGAGGATATACAGACAATCATTAACACTGTAAAACATTCCAGTTGGAAGGGTTAACAATTTGAGGATATGGTGAAGTCTGCAGAAACACTGGTGATGGAGTCTAAATAAGATGAGAGCATTGAAAGTATGAACCTAAAAGCTTTATCAGAATCATCTTTACTGGCCATGCAGTCTATGTTTACATATAAAAGGGATATGACTGTAGCTTAATGGCTCTCAATGTACACAGAATAATACCACAGCAGCCTTTAGGAGACGTACTCGAGGAAGGAGGAGCGGCTATAAACAGGTGAGACAGTTTCTGTGGACTGTAAACAGGATACAAATAGTTCAAAGAAGTGAAGAGAGACAAATATTAAATGGTTGGTTTAACCCTTAAACATGCCTTACTAGTTATGTCATTTGCACCTAAAGTAAGGAAGGAAGGAAGGAAGGAAGGAAGGAAGGAAGGAAGGAAGGAAGGAAGGAAGGAAGGAAGGAAGGGAAGGAGGGACGAAGGAAGGAAGGGAAGCAAGGGAGGAAGAAGGAAGGAAAGGAAGGAGGGGGGAAGGAAGGAAGGTAGGAAGGAATGGAGGGAAGAAGGAAGGAAAGGAAGATAGAAGGAAAGGAAGGGGAGAGGAAAGGGAGGAGGGAGGAAGGGAGGGAGGGAGGAAGGAAGGAAGGAAGGAAGAAAGAAAGGAAGGAAGGACAGATGAAGGAAGGAAGAAAGGAAGGACAGATGAAGGAAGGAAGAAAGGACAGAAGGAGCGAACATTTACCCTAACAGCTGAACTTAGATCTGAGGAAGGAAGGAAGGAAGGACAGATGAAGGAAGGAAGGACAGATGAAGGAAGGACAGAGGAAGGAAGGAAGGACAGAGGAAGGAAGGAAGGACAACAGGAAGGTTAAAGAGTGTGTATCTCCTGGTGCACGTTGTCTGTTTAAGGGTTAAATGATGCTGTATACAAACAGTCTGTCCTATAAATGGCTTCAGCTTTTGGATCCCACTTGTATGTCTTCTGTATACACACTGACACAGATTGTTTAATTTTCTAGTTAGCAGCGGCTTGTATGTATGAACATGTTTCATTACAAGAGGAAGTGAAGAGTGCTGAGATAAATATTAAATGGTTGGGTTTTTTTAAATGATGTTGTAGAGCAGAGGAGTCAAACTCATTTTCATTCAAGGGCCACATACAGACTAATTTGATCTCATGTGGGCCGGATCATTAAAAAGATGGTCTCCTTTTTCTTCCTTCTTTCCTTCCTTCCTTCCTTCCTTCCTTCCTTCCTTCCTTCCTTCCTTTCTGTCTCCTTTTTCTTCATTCCTTCCTTCCTTCCATCTATCCTTCCTTCCTTCCTTCCTTCCTTCCTTCCTTCCTTTCTGTCTCCTTTTTCTTCCTTCCTTCTTTCCTGTCTTATTTTCCTTCCTTCCTTCCTTCCTTCCTTCCTTCCTTCCTTCCTTCCTTCCTTCCTTCCTGCCTTCCTTTCTGCCTTCCTTCCTTCCCTCCATCTTTTTAATGATCCGGCCCACATGAGATTAAATTGGGCTGTTTGTGGCCCTTGAATGAAAATAAGTTTGACTCCTCTGCTCTAGTGGCTACAATCATATTAAATGAACATATGTGACAGAAGTGACATACAGGAACATTAATGTGGTTTCTGGGTTTTCAATCAGATATTGAGCTAAAACCTAATAAGAAATATTGCACATAGATTAAAGTGACTTGTGCTGGAACTGATTTATACAAGAATACAAAAGAATACAAGTTGAATTAAACTACTGTGCTCAAGTTAGCTCACCCTTAACAACCAGCGGCATAAAGTAAGAGAAAAAGTATAATAATACTACTATGACCCACAGGGCAGCAGGGACCAAGGTTTAAAAAGGATTAAATGCAAAATTTGACAGGTTGTTTATTAAGAAGAGCAATTAATGTTGGAAGGAAGGAAGGAGAACCTGTAGCTGTTTAATCCTCTAGAGTTAAATGAGCCTGCAGCAGCTTGTATGTGAACAACATGTTTCACTATATGCAAAAAAAAAAAGGGTTAGTGTGTTAGACTTTTAAAAGTAGTGAAGAGTGCTGGGACAAATATTAAATGTTTTAAAAAATATGTTGTATTTTTAAAACAGTCTGTCCTATTTATGGGGGAAAGTAGGTTTAGACTTTTGGATCCCACTTGTATGTCCTCTGTATACACACACACACACACACACACACTGACACAGCCTCTTTAATGATCTAGTTAAATGTCCCTGCAGCAGCTTGTATGCATGAACAACGTGTTTCACTATATGCAAAAAAAAAGGGTTAGTGTGTTAGACTTTTAAAAGTAGTGAAGAGTGCTGGCTGGGACAAATAATAAATGTTTTTTAAAAATATGTCCTATTTATGGGGGAAAGTAGTCCTCTGTATACACACACACACACACACACACACACACACACACACTGACACAGCCTCTTTAATGATCTAGTTAAATGTCCCTGCAGCAGCTCGCATGTATGAACAACGTGTTTCACCACATGAGGAAAAACAACAACAACAAAAAAAAAAGCCTGTCCTGACTCTCATCATTCATCAGCTGGACTGCAGCTCACGCAGCGTGACTGCACTGTACCGTCCGGGCATCACCCTTCTCTTCACGTTGTGCTCTGCAACGTGACCGCGATGTTACCATTCCTCTGTTACGTAGAGTGGACGCTAAGCCCCGCCCCCTCCGCTGTCCTAAAAGTGTGTCACTGGGTTAAAGTATGGAGGGGCGTGGCCGACAAATGGGTCACATGGGCGAGCCCACTATTGAGAACATTTAGTTCTCTTGACTCACCCGCAGCCTCACAACAAGGGGGGAGTTTCCTTCAATTCAGTCGCAAACTCGTCCTCGACCTGACCGCTTCATGAAGCACAGAGTCCAGACCTGCAGAGTTATTCCCCCTGAAAAACCAGGAATGAGCTTCAGCAGACATTTCTAAAAGAAAAAAAAGAAAAAGTCATTCTGCTTTTTAAAAACACAGTCGACAAGTTGTTTTTTGCTGCATCGTTTTCGTGTGACAGCGACGGAGAAGTCGACTTTTCACATTTGATCTTTCTGTGAACGGGAAGATTTTCCTTTTTTCCTCGATCAGAAAGATGCCTGAGGAAGTGGGGACAGCTAAGCCTGGTAAGAAAACTATATTTCATACAATAATTTACTGTAAAATGAGAATAACACTAAAAAAAAAGATTGGTTGTGATGTTTCCATTGCATGCAGTGTGCAGGAACTTGTTGCAATTTAACATTGAAGGAAAGAAGTGTCCTCTATAAATAATGTTGATTATCTTTTAATGCTAATTCACACACACACACACACACACACACACACACACACACCTACATGTAAAGCTTCATTGTGCCTTATTTTGCTATGTATGATCTTTAAAGAGATAAAGCCAATTAAAGTCATTTGTGTCAATTATTAAAAAAAGCTCAAAATAGACAAGTCTGTGGTTTAACATGGTTAAAAGCATCGTAATAACTCCTAACACAGCAGCACAAGCTTTAAAAAGGTGTTATTTAGGACTCAACACGAATGAATGGTGACCTGGAATTGTGTTGTTCTTGGTGTTATGCTTCATCACAGTCATCGTCTAGGAGTCAGAGGTTTAAAGTTTCCATTTATTGTTAAAAATGATTCTATTTAAATGTCTTGTGTGTTTAAATGTTCCTAAAAAGGTAATCCCAGCGCCCCCCCTCTTTTTTTTTGACGTGTGTTAAACCGGGGTTAGGAGTGTCAGTGCGGCATTTACATTTGACACAACAACAGTGTTCTACTTCCTCGCGGCTGCTCACGTGGACAGCGTAGCCTAGCCATGTGTCTCTGTGTACACGCGCGTCTGGAACACGCGTCGGATTGGTCGAGAGGGCGTTCCATTCCTTCCACTCTGCGTTCTAGAACTGCGCTGTGATTGGCCGGTGACGTAGAACGTTGCACAATCCGCTCTGTACACAGCAGTGTGGAGCGCGAGGCAGCACTCCTCGGTACACGTGAGACAGGGACATAGAGAGCGAGAGCGAGAGCGAGAGCGAGCTGACCTACATTTTCTGTCTCTTCCTCCTCCTCCTCCTCCTCCTTCGCTTTCACAGAAAGTGCATGACAGGTCCACGTGTGGGTGGGCCTGTGAAAGAGAGCAGTCATGGTTGAGGTTAGGTAATCATCTGCTGCTTGCTGCTGCTGCTGCTTGAATTTTAGGGGGTTTTAGTGTTAATGAAGAAAAACACACTTCGGCTTTTACACAAATATTCCATCAAAGTCTCTCAGTTATTTTTGCGTGACGTTTGTTTTTGCGGGAAATTCAATTTTTTTTTTTTTTTTTTTTTTTTTTTTTTTTTTTAAGAAAAGCTTTTTCAGACTGCACCCACTGCTCTATTTAATGCACAGTGACTAGTCTCTAGAGCAGCTTAGTGTACAATGTCAATGCCTTGCTCAAGGGCAGTTTAATAGAAAACTGATTGACAATTAATTAAATATGAGCAAATCAAAACTATTAAAAGTCAGTCTGGTTATCTTAAAAAAGTTTTAGACATTTAATTATGATTTCTTGTTACAGAAACTATCACCAGAGTTGGAACCAACATGTCATTACATAACCCTCGCCATGCATGTTTTCCCTTTACTGCCTTTTGTTCCCACAACTGTTATGTTGCTCCAGTGCTTCAGTGACCCTGTCTGGAGTCAGCAGAGCACAGAGCACACTCCCATAGCATAGACACACAGCCATGTTATGTAACAACAGTGTTATCCAATCAGCAAGGACTGGAGGTGATAAAGCAGGTCAAGCATAGCAGTTATTAAACACATACACTCTTTTAACTGTCTGGCTGAATGAGAGACTCTTGGACATGATGTGCTGCCAAAAGTCAATTTTGCACTTTTTTTTTTTTTTTTTTGTGGTTTACACTTTAACTGATGTTTATTGTGTTTGGCTCTTGCCTCAACGTTTGCATGTGTGATGCGTAGTAGAGTAGAGAAAATAAAACATCTGATTCACTGATAGGGTTTGTTGACTTTAGTTGATAAGACAATGTGTTTTTCTCAGAAGTAGATTTACATGGAAATAAGGTGTTATGTTTGTTTAGTGCCACACAGAGTAATATCAGGTCAGAACAACAGCAGGAAAATGAGCTTGAATTTCTTCATTGTCCTCATTACATGAAATGAATCCAGTCCAGAGCAGAGATACTGGATGCTAGTTTCCAGTTTTATGTATGCTGTAGAAGAGTAGGTCATTAAATAAGAGCCAGGAAGTAAAAAAAGAGACCTCATAAAAGAATAACCTGCTATAACATGTCACCATATTTCTTTCTCCATAGGAGGAGTCATTGCCTACATCTCCTCAGGCTCCGCCCCAGAGACCTGTATGAGCACCAGCCCAAGCAGCAGCAGCAGCGGCGGCTACCTTTCCACATCGCCGCCCCTCTCTCGCCCCTCGCTACCCAGCAGGGCTGTGGGCATGGTGGTGGACATCGCTCCACCTGCCAAGAACGGGCCAAGAACCGGCCACGGCATGGAGAAGGCCGGGCGCTCCTCCACCTCCGCCAAGAGCAGCATCACCAGTAAGCACAATATAAAATGTTGAAATTGAAATTTTACATGTAGAAACACATTATATTTATATGATCTCGTGAACATGAGTGATGATGATGATTTATGCCTTTTTTTTCTTCCTCCAGAAATCAATGGCATGGTGCTGTTGTGCAAGGTCTGCGGTGATGTGGCCTCGGGCTTCCACTACGGCGTTCACGCCTGCGAGGGCTGCAAGGTGAGACAGGTTTCTAGAGTTGACATGTTGCGTCTCTGCTAGATTGATTCATATCCTCACTGTTATTGTGCACATGCTTGTTGGCTGCTGCTAACTCACGTTTTCACATCGTGTCTCCTCAGGGCTTCTTCAGGAGAAGCATCCAGCAGAACATCCAGTACAAGAAGTGTCTTAAGATGGAGAACTGCACCATCATGAGGATCAACAGGAACCGCTGCCAGCAGTGCCGGTTCAAGAAGTGTTTGTCCGTCGGCATGTCCAGAGATGGTGAGCAGTGCATTAGTTTGCTTTCAGCTTGTTGTTAAGTGTAAAAGCTTCAAGTTAGAGCACGCATTTATATACATGTACAAACCAGCTGAGCATGGAGAGAAAAGCAAAAAGCTTGGAAGTGTTAACCCAAAGAGAACACAGCAGCATCTAACGGCCGTCATCATTTGCTCACAGCTGTCAGGTTTGGTCGCATCCCAAAGAGGGAAAAGCAGAGGATGCTGCTGGAGATGCAGAACGCCATGAACAACATGATGAGCAACAACAGCCAGCTACACAGCATGCTGCACGGGCACCAGAGCCCAACCATGCCCATGGAGTCCCTCCCCAGCGACGCCAGCCCCTCGCCCTCCTCTTCCTCCTCCTCCTCCTCCTCCGATTCCCCGTCGTGCTCCAACCCCTCCTCCCCGCAATGCCCCCAGGACTCGGAGTCTGTGGTTTCCATGGACACCAACTCCAGCTCAGCCTCCTCTTGCGGATCAGACAGCGGCGAGGACGAGGCTGTCTCAGTGAGCAGCAGGCAGCACCAAGATGCCTTCGCATACAGCCAGCAGAGGTCCCTGCGACAGGAACAGGTCTCCCCATCGCCGGTCACAGCCGCCCAGGAGACGGCGTGTGACGGTCGTATGGAGGAGCAGCAGGAAGGATGGAACAGCTGGAACAACAATGTCGCTATGAGAGGTTACCAGCACAGTTCATACAGTAACAGCCAACACGTCACCAATACTGCTTTCAGGGAGGAGAGGGGAGTTTACCAGCAGCAACCTCAGCAGCAGCAGCAGCAGCTCAACAGCGCCCCCAGCTGTGAGCCATCAGAAGACAGCCAAAGACCGCATGAATTTAACACACAAACTGCCTCAAGTGGTTACAGTGGACCAACCAACAGTGTGAATAATAGAGCACACTTGGTGAGTGCTGTTTAAACATACACAAAAACCAATTTAAACCTGCTTAATAAAAGAGATGGAGCTTTTTTTTTTTTTTTTCCCTTTTTTGTCTTTCATCTTTTAATCGTTCTATCTTATTGTCATCCTTCCAGGTATGTCCAATGAACACCTCACCCTACGTGGACCCTCACAAGCCCAGCCAGGAGATCTGGGAGGAGTTCTCCATGAGCTTCACCCCCGCCGTGCGGGAGGTGGTCGAGTTCGCTAAGAGGATCCCAGGCTTCCGCGACATCCCCGAGCACGACCAAGTCAGCCTCCTGAAAGCTGGAACTTTCGAGGTAAGAAGAAGAAGAAGGAGGGATGGAGGGATGGAGGGAGGGATGGGGGGATGGGGAAAGTGAATTACCACCACTGACTGAGCTGCCCTCGAGCAAGGCTTTTAACAGACTGCGGTTGTACTGGACAGCTTCCAGGTGTAAATGAGATCTCGGGGGCGTTCCTGATAAAGAGTGCATTGCTCTCAGTTAAACTCCCCCCCCCCCCCCCACCCCCCACTGAATAAATACATGTAGAAAAAAAGGCAAACAGGAAAAACATAAACAGCTCGTGTTATTTTGTGCTCACTTTGAAGCCAAACAAGGCGGCCCTCTTCAAATACCCGACATGCAGGATGTACTGATCTACTGAGGCTTCCTCAAACACACGGTCAGCTGTGTGAGACTAATATTTACTCTGATAACAGTTTGAAGGGAAGTGGAAGATCCTCTCTGTCAGATTCACACTGTGTAATATTACACTCAGATACTCTCATCGTAGCTTTTGTTCCTGTTCACATTATTGTGATTTAACCCTTTATTGGGCAAATAATTATATTTGGTACCTTCTGTAAATATCCCAAAATATCCTTCCCTCCCTTCCTCCCTGCCTTCTTTCTTCCCTTCCTCTTTTCCTTTCTCCCTCCCTTTCTCCCTCCCTCGTTCCTTATTTCCTCCGTCCTTCCTTCCTTTCCTTCCTTCCATCTGTCCTTCCTCCCTCCCTCCTTCTCTCCTCCCTTCCTTCTTTCCTTCCTCCGTTCTTCCTTTCCTTCCTTCCATCTGTCCTTCCTCCCTCTCTCCTTCTCTCCTCCCTTCCTTCTTTCCTTCCTCCATCCCCCTTTCTTCTTCCTTCCTTCCTTCTTTCTTCCCTTCCTCCCTCCCTCCTTCTCTCTTTCTTTCCTCCCCCCTACCTACCTTCCTTCCTTCTTTCCTCCGTCCTTCCTTCCATCCTCCCTTCCTTTCAATGAGTGTCCTATAAAGGGTTAAGATAGAAGAAAGTTTTAATTGGCATCCTTCCTTCAGGACATTTAAAACACCAGTGATACATTTTTAAAATTAAAACTCTTAACCTGCACACATCAAACCTAAAATTAACCTAAAAACTCTCCTCCTGTCGTCTCTCAGGTGCTGATGGTCCGATTCGCCTCTCTGTTCAACATGGTGGAGCGGACGGTGACCTTCCTTAGCGGCAAACGTTACAGCCTTGACACGCTACGGTCGCTCGGCGCCGGCGAGCTGCTCAACTCCATGTGTGAGTTCAGTGAGAAGCTGATGGCGCTTCGGCTCGATTCAGAGGAAATGAGCCTCTTCACTGCTGTGGTGCTCGTCTCTGCCGGTAAGAAAGACTGAAGAGCTCTAAAAAACCAAAAGATCCTGCACACACATTTAAAATAGGTAGTAGGAAAAGGCCAGAAAACACTCTTAACCCTTAAACAGACCTTACTAGTTATGTCATTTGCACCTAAAGTAAGGAAGGAAGGAAGGAAGGAAGGAAGGAAGGAAAGGCGGGAAGAAGGAAGGAAAGGAGGAAGGAAGGGAAGCAAGGGAGGAAGAAGGAAGGAAAGGAAGGAGAGAGGAAGGAAGGAAGGAAAGGAGGGAAGAAGGAAGGGAAGCAAGGAAGGAAAGGAAGGAGGGAGGAAGAAGGATGGAAAGGAGGGAGGAGGGAAGGAAGGGAGGGAGGGAGGGAGGAAGAAAGGAAGGAAGGAAGGAAGGAATGAAGAAAGGAAGGACAGATGAAGGAAGGAAGAAAGGACAGAAGGAGGGAACATTTACCCTAACAGCTGAACTTAGATCTGAGGAAGGAAGGAAGGAAGGAAGGAAGGAAGGAAGGACCCGGGAGCACAACAGGAGGGTTAAGTGATGTAAAGTATTAATAAGTCCTGCACTGATCTCTAACCTCTCCTCCCTTCTCGTTCTGGTCTCAGATCGCTCAGGTATCCAGGACCTTAACGCAGTCGAGGCCCTGCAGGACAAACTGATCCGGGCCCTGAGGAACCTGGTGATGCAGAACCACGGCGAGGAGGCGGCCACCACGTTCACCAAGCTGCTGCTCAAACTTCCCGAGCTGCGATCCCTTAACAACATGCACTCAGAGGAACTGCTCTCCTTCAAAGTGCACCCATGAACGCTTCCTTAACCATATCCACACACCTCCACCAGGACCTGCCTCTCACTCCTCCCCCCCACCACCACCACCAACCCCCCCACACACACACCCCCCCCCTCTGTATTTGACCAACCCAGATGTGTGTTTCTTTGTAGAATGTATTGAAAGTTATTTTTTATTCTATTTTTGTTAAGTAGACCATGTTGGGGTCTGAAGAGAGAGAGAGAGAAAATATGAAATGTACTGTATTTATAGAAGAGATAGCTTCTGCTTGTTGCACACAAACACACACACACGAGCGCACGTGTGTCAGAGGTTCCTAGTTTTTTTGGAAAGACCCTCCTCTATTTTCAATAGAAAGAAGAATATAGTAAACTGGCTTTGTGAGATGATAGAGAGAATAAACCAATGTTAATGAATTCATAGTTAATACGCAGCATATTATGTTTCCTCCAGAAGCCATTTAATTCAGAAGTGTATTCTCTACTAAGCAGGCGAGTGTGAGAGACAGTATATACCTTACATACCGCATGTTTATTTGGTCCAATGTTTTTTGACAGACATGTTGGAGAGAAAGGCAAGCTATTGAAGAATGTGTGACGATTGCTGCTAATGCATGGCTGTACTTAATGCGAACAACTATACTTGGATCTTCTCCCCTCGCCTCAGAAAGCATCAGTTCATTGTTTCAACTGTCCGTGTGTATAGTGTACTTTTATTGTTCAATTTCTTTTTATAATTTAATTTTTTTTTTTTTTTAAAACGTGTCAATGTCAACTGCCTGTACACTGCCTGATGATTTCTGGGGGAGTCGATGACATTATTGTTTCAGCAACACTACATTTGCACAAGTTCTGGAGCAGGAAAAAAACCAAGTGACACAAAAATCCACCAACCAGTGTGTGTGTGTGACATGACTTCATTAAGTTAATGTTCTCACACACACACACGAGTGTTTTTGCTGTTTTCTCACTTTCCAGTTTTTATGACAAATGTTTGTTTTGTTCTTTTTTGTTTTTTTAAAAATCAAACTTGTGTACTTTCAGCATAGCACTGAATTGAAACTTGTCATCCATTTTGTTGAAATATGTTTCTTCTACTGGCACCACTGCCGTTTGTAAATAACTATATAAATAAATATAAATATAAATATATATATATATATTAAAAAAAAAATATCTCATGAACATAGAAATATGATGATATAGTATAAATAAATACAAGTGAAGAATATTCTGTGTATTTTGTGTTTTTTACTGCAGTTTAAATGGAAGTGATTGATGGCGTTGCAGTGACTGTGGTCGTCCACTAGGGGGCGGTGTTCGCTAACAGCAACTTGAATTACATTTGACTAAACTTACATTACCATTAAATAAGACTCCCTTTGACTTTACACTTTATATTAAACAAGATATTAATCTGATATCTATCCTTCCTCCCTCCTTCACTCCTTCCTTGTTTCCTCCCTCATTCCTACCTTCCTTCCTCCCTCTCCCCTATCCTTCCTCCCTCCCTCCCTCCCTCCTTTCCTTCCTTCCTCCCTCTCCCTCATTATTATTATTATTATTATTATAACTTATTTATTCCTCCCTTCCTTCCTTCCTTCTTTCCCCATCCTTCCTTCCTTTCCTTCCTTCCTTCCTCCCTCCCTCCTTTACTTCCTTCTTCCTCCCTTCCATCCTTCCTCCCTCCTTCCCTTCTTCCTTGTTTCCTCCCTTGTCCTAATTCCTTCCTTCTTTCCCCCATCCTTCCTTCCTCCCTCCTTCCCTCCTTCCTTGTTTCCTCCCTCCCTCCTACCTTCCTTATTCCTTCTTTCCTTCCTTCCTCCCTCCCTCCCTCCAAACCTTCCTTATTCCTTCCTTCCTTCCTCCCTCCTTTCCTTCCTTATTCCCTATTCATTCCTTCCTTCCTTCCTCCCTCTCCCCTTTCCTTCCTTCCTCCCTCCCTCCTTCCTTGTTTCCTCCCTCCTTTCCTTCTTTCCCCTTCCTTCCTACCTCCCTCCCTCCCTTCCTTCCTTCTTTCCCCCATCCTTCCTTCCTACCTCCCTCCCTCCCTTCCTTCCTTCCTTCCCTCCCTCCTTCCTTGCTCCCTGAACACTTTATTTTGACACTTTGAATAATTAGATTAATTTAGGAAGAATAACATCCTCCTTTCCTTCTTCCCTTCCTCCCTCCCTCCTTTCCTTCCTTATTCCTTCCTTCCTTCCTCCCTCCCTCCTTTCCTTCCTTATTCCCTATTCATTCCTTCCTTCCTTCCTCCCTCTCCCCTCCTTCCTTGTTTCCTCCCTCCCTCCTTCCTTGTTTCCTCCCTCCTTTCCTTCTTTCCTTCTTTCCCCTTCCTTCCTACCTCCCTCCCTCCCTTCCTTCCTTCTATCCCCATCCTTCCTTCCTAACTCCCTCCTTTCCTTCTTTCCTTCCTCCCTCCCTCCTTTCCTTCCTTATTCCCTATTCATTCCTTCCTTCCTTCCTCCCTCTCCCCTTTCCTTCCTTCCTCCCTCCTTTCCTTCTTTCCTTCTTTCCCCTTCCTTCCTACCTCCCTCCCTCCCTTCCTTCCTTCCTTCTTTCCCCCGTCCTTCCTTCCTAACTCCCTCCTTTCCTTCCTTCCTTCCTTCCCCTCCCTCCTTCCTTCCTTCCTCCCTGAACACTTTATTCTGACACTTTGAATAATTAGATTAATTTAGGAAGAATAACATCCTCCTTTCCTTCTTCCCTTCCTCCCTCCCTCCTTTCCTTCCTTATTCCTTCCTTCCTTTCTCCCTCCCTCCTTTCCTTCCTTATTCCCTATTCATTCCTTCCTTCCTTCCTCCCTCTCCCCTTTCCCTCCTTTCCTTCCTTCCTCCCTCCCTCCTTTCCTTCCTTATTCCCTATTCATTCCTTCCTTCCTTCCTCCCTCTCCCCTTTCCTTCCTTCCTCCCTCCCTCCTTCCTTGTTTCCTCCCTCCCTCCTTTCCTTCTTTCCTTCTTTCCCCTTCCTTCCTACCTCCCTCCCTCCCTTCCTTCCTTCTTTCCCCCATCCTTCCTTCCTACCTGAACACTTTATTCTGACACTTTGAATAATTAGATTAATTTAGGAAGAAAAACATCCTCCTTTCCTTCTTCCCTTCCTCCCTCCCTCCTTTCCTTCCTTATTCCTTCCTTCCTTCCTTCCTCCCTCCTTTCCTTCCTTATTCCCTATTCATTCATTCCTTCCTTCCTTCCTCCCTCTCCCCCTTTCCTTCCTTCCTCCCTCCCTCCTTCCTTGTTTCCTCCCTCCTTTCCTTCTTTCCCCTTCCTTCCTACCTCCCTTCCTTCCTTCTTTCCCCCATCCTTCCTTCCTACCTCCCTCCTTTACTTCCTTATTCCTTATTTATTCCTTCCTTCCTTCCGTCCTTCCTTCCTTATTCCTTATTCCTTCCTTCCTTCCTTCCTTCCTTCCTTCCTTATTCCTTATTCCTTCCTTCCATCCTCCCTCTCCCCCTTTCCTTCCTTCCTCCCTCCCTCCTTTCCTTCCTTATTCCTTATTCCTCCCTCTCCCCTTTCCTTCTTCCTCCTTTCCTTCTTTCCTTCCTCCCTCCCTCCTTTCCTTCCTTATTCCTTATTCCTCCCTCTCCCCTTTCCTTCCTTCCTCCCTCTCCCCTTTCCTTCCTCCCTCCCTCTCTCCTTTCCTTCCTTATTCCTTCCTTCCTTCCTCCCTCCCTCCTTTACTTCCTTCTTCCACCCTTCCATCCTCCCTCCCTCCCTCCCTCCTTCCTTCCTGCTTTCCTTTCCTCCCTTCCTTTCTCCCTCCCTCCTTCCCTCCTTCCTTGTTTCCTCCCTCACACCTTCCTTCCTTCTTTCCTCCCTCCTTCCTTCCTTCTTTCCTTTCCTTTCCTCCCTTCCTTCCTCCCTCTCCCCTTTCCTTCCTCCCTCCCTCTCTCCTTTCCTTCCTTATTCCTTCCTTCCTTCCTCCCTCCTTTACTTCCTTCTTCCACCCTTCCATCCTCCCTCCCTCTCCCCTTTCCTTCCTTCCTTCCTCCCTCTCTCCTTTCCTTCCTTCTTCCTCCCTTTCTTCTTTAACTTGAGGACAACAGGAGGGTTTAAAAAGCCTCTCTGTTGAAGTTAGAAGCAGTGAACTAGTTTTTTTTTAGCAGCAGATTGAACTGAAGTGAAATTTAAGTGATTTTTGAGATGATCTGCTTACAGCCAGACAATCAGGACTGAAGACCCCCCCCCCCCCCCCCCCCCCGACCCTCCTTCCTTCCTTCCTCCCTCCTTTCCTTCCTTATTCCCTATTCATTCCTTCCTTCCTTCCTCCCTCTCCCCTTTCCTTCCTTCCTCCCTCCCTCCTTCCTTGTTTCCTCCCTCCTTTCCTTCTTTCCCCTTCCTTCCTACCTCCCTCCCTCCCTTCCTTCCTTCTTTCCCCCCATCCTTCCTTCCTACCTCCCTCCCTCCCTTCCTTCCTTCCTTCCCTCCCTCCTTCCTTGCTCCCTGAACACTTTATTTTGACACTTTGAATAATTAGATTAATTTAGGAAGAATAACATCCTCCTTTCCTTCTTCCCTTCCTCCCTCCCTCCTTTCCTTCCTTATTCCTTCCTTCCTTCCTCCCTCCCTCCTTTCCTTCCTTATTCCCTATTCATTCCTTCCTTCCTTCCTCCCTCTCCCCTCCTTCCTTGTTTCCTCCCTCCCTCCTTCCTTGTTTCCTCCCTCCTTTCCTTCTTTCCTTCTTTCCCCTTCCTTCCTACCTCCCTCCCTCCCTTCCTTCCTTCTATCCCCATCCTTCCTTCCTAACTCCCTCCTTTCCTTCTTTCCTTCCTCCCTCCCTCCTTTCCTTCCTTATTCCCTATTCATTCCTTCCTTCCTTCCTCCCTCTCCCCTTTCCTTCCTTCCTCCCTCCTTTCCTTCTTTCCTTCTTTCCCCTTCCTTCCTACCTCCCTTCCTTCCTTCTTTCCCCCATCCTTCCTTCCTACCTCCCTCCTTTACTTCCTTATTCCTTATTTATTCCTTCCTTCCTTCCGTCCTTCCTTCCTTATTCCTTATTCCTTCCTTCCTTCCTTCCTTCCTTCCTTCCTTATTCCTTATTCCTTCCTTCCATCCTCCCTCTCCCCTTTCCTTCCTTCCTCCCTCCCTCCTTTCCTTCCTTATTCCTTATTCCTCCCTCTCCCCTTTCCTTCTTCCTCCTTTCCTTCTTTCCTTCCTCCCTCCCTCCTTTCCTTCCTTATTCCTTATTCCTCCCTCTCCCCTTTCCTTCCTTCCTCCCTCTCCCCTTTCCTTCCTCCCTCCCTCTCTCCTTTCCTTCCTTATTCCTTCCTTCCTTCCTCCCTCCCTCCTTTACTTCCTTCTTCCACCCTTCCATCCTCCCTCCCTCCCTCCCTCCTTCCTTCCTGCTTTCCTTTCCTCCCTTCCTTTCTCCCTCCCTCCTTCCCTCCTTCCTTGTTTCCTCCCTCACACCTTCCTTCCTTCTTTCCTCCCTCCTTCCTTCCTTCTTTCCTTTCCTTTCCTCCCTTCCTTCCTCCCTCTCCCCTTTCCTTCCTCCCTCCCTCTCTCCTTTCCTTCCTTATTCCTTCCTTCCTTCCTCCCTCCTTTACTTCCTTCTTCCACCCTTCCATCCTCCCTCCCTCTCCCCTTTCCTTCCTTCCTTCCTCCCTCTCTCCTTTCCTTCCTTCTTCCTCCCTTTCTTCCTTGACTTGAGGACAACAGGAGGGTTTAAAAAGCCTCTCTGTTGAAGTTAGAAGCAGTGAACTAGTTTTTTTTAGCAGCAGATTGAACTGAAGTGAAATTTAAGTGATTTTTGAGATGATCTGCTTACAGCCAGACAATCAGGACTGAAGACCCCCCCCCCCCCCCCCCCCCCCCCCGACCCCCTCCTGTGGGTTAATGACCAGCGCTGGTTGACTCGGGTTATGAGATG
>NC_070587.1:1083510-1093510 GCF_027409825.1 Scomber japonicus | reverse complement strand
CAGGGAGAGGAAGGAAGGAAGGAAGGAAGGAAGGAGGGAAGGAGGGAAGATGGCGGTGGCGTCTCACCTGGGTTACAGTCTGTGAGCAGGGAGCAGATGGAAGGAGGGAGGGAGAGAAGGAAGGAAGGAAGGAGAGAAGGAGGGAAGATGGCGGTGTCTCACCTGGGTTACAGTCTGTGAGCAGGGAGCAGATGGAAGGAGGGAAGGAAGGAAGGAAGGAAGGAGAGAAGGAAGGAAGATGGCGGCGTCTCACCTGGGTTACAGTCTGTGAGCAGGGAGCAGATGGACAGCAGCACCTTGGAGATGGTGAGGGCGGGACTCCAGTTGTCCTTCAGGATGTCCAGACAGATCACACCCTGACTGTTGATGTTGCAGTGATAGATCCTCGTACGAAATGTTACCTGGGGGGGGGGGAAGAGAGAGAGAGAGAGGGGGGGGTGGGGGGTTAGGGTTAACCCTTTATCCTAATGTGACCCACAGTTTACAAAAATGGAAATAAAATGCATCATTTCTTTTATTTTTTTGCAGCTGATACACATTATTATATATGCTAATGTACAAATTTAACCTGATGATGAAAGGAAGGGAGGAAGAAGGACAGGGAGAAAGGAAAGAGGAAGGAAGGAAGGAAAGAAGGACAGGAAAGAAGGAAGGTAATGGGGAGGACAGAGAGAGAAGGAGGAAGGAAGGAAGGAAGGAAGGAAGGATGGAAGGAACAAAGGAAGGAAAGAAGGAAGGAAGGACAGATGGAAGGAAGGAACAAAGGGTGGGAGAAAGAAAGGAAGGGAAGGCAGGAAAGAGGAAGGAAGGAAGGAAAGAAGGACAGGAAAGAAGGAAGGTAATGGGGAGGAAAGAGAGAGAAGGAGGAAGGAAGGGAAGGCAGTAAGGAAGGAAAAGAAGACAGGAAGGAAAGATGGAAGGAAGGGAGGACAGAAGGAAGGAAGGGAGGACAGGTCGGTTCTGGCCTGCGGGCTGCATGTTTGACCTCCCTGACGTAAAGGGTTAAATGATGTAAAACAGTCTAGTCCATTTCAACTGAGAAAGCTTTATTAAATGTAGAAATAAAAATAAAATGAGTTATTATATTAACCCTTTATAGGACACTCATTGAAAGAAAGGGAGGAAGGAAGGAAGGAAGGATGGAAGGGATGGAAGGAAGGAAGGAAGGGAAAGAAGGAGGGAAGAAGGAAAGGAAGGAAGGACGGAGGAAAGAAGGAAGGAAGGAAGGAAGGTAGGGGGGAGGAAAGAAAGAGAAGGAGGGAGGGAGGAAGGGAAGAAAGAAAGAAGGAAGGAAGAAGAAAGGGGGATGAGGAAGGAAAGAAGGAAGGGAGGAGAGAAGGAGGGAGGGAGGAAGAACAGATGGAAGAAAGGAAAGGAAGGAAGGAAGGATGGAGGAAGGAAAGAAGGAAGGGAGGGGGAGAAGGAGGGAGGGTGGGTGGAAGGAAGGAAGGAAAGAAGGAAGGAAGGAAGGAAGGAAGGAAGGAAGGAAAGAAAGAAGGAAGGAAGGAGGGAAGGATATTGCTGAGTGGACTGCAGCAGAAACCTTTAACTTCAACCTTTAAAGTATTAAATGTTCTTTTTACTCTTTAAAGGACATGAAAGCCCTCTGGTGGTTAAAAAGAGGAACTTTTAAATGCCGGGAAACATTAAATCAAAGGGGAACGTCTGACGCTCACCACCACAGTCTACTACTGATTAAACCCACGCTGCTTCAAAAGACAACATCTGTGGTTCGACCCCCCCCCCCCCCAGCCCCCCCCCCCCCCCACACCCCCCCCCCCCCGTTCCTGTTAGATCCTTTAATAGTAATCTCAACTCCTTTGTAAAATACCCAACCTCCCACCTTCTCACCAAGATAGCAGACTTTTAAATGTAATTGTAAATTCAATTCCTTTGCATTTCTACTAAGAAGGAAGGTAATGGGGAGGAAAGAGAGAGAAGGAGGAAGGAAGGAAGGAAGGAAGGAAGGAAGGAAAAGAAGACAGGAAGGATGATTGGAAGGAACAAATGAAGGAAAGAAGGAAGGACAGAAGGAAGGAAGGACAGATGGAAGGAAGGAACAAAGGAAGGAAAGAAGGAAAAAAGAAAGAAAGAAAGGGAGGAAGGACAGATGGAAGGAAGGAACAAAGGGTGGGAGGAAGAAAGGAAGGGAAGGCAGGAAGGAAGGAAAGATGGAAAAAAGAAAGAAAGAAAGGGAGGAAGGACAGAAGGAAGGAAGGGAGGACAGATGGAAGGAAGGAAGGACAGATGGAAGGAAGGGAGGACAGATGGAAGGAAGGGAGGACAGAAGGAAGGAAGGGAGGACAGATGGAAGGAAGGGAGGACAGATGGAAGGAAGGGAGGACAGAAGGAAGGAAGGGAGGACAGATGGAAGGAAGGGAGGACAGAAGGGAGGAAGGGAGGACAGATGGAAGGAACTTGTGTATTTTAAATTATGTTTAAATTTAAATTAATTTCACACTTCAGGGGGTCGGTACCGATACCTGCCAAAGACAAAAGAGTGTGGAAGCACACCGTCGGTAAGAGGCTGACGTTAAACACACCCCAGAGGTGGGTCTTTCCCTCAGGTATAAATGTTAATGCTCGGGGTCATCCTTCATTCTGAACCGCTTGCATGTTGATTGATCTTTTCTTTGCAAAGAAAATAAAACCTTGTGGGCTGGCAGAAGTCTCTATTTCATTCTTCACCAAGAGCACAGGACTTCCACAACATGACTCCTTGGATTCCTTGGAACGTCTTGGAGTTAAATATAATTTGGAGCTGAACTAACTGGGCACACGTCTGAAATATGACATTATGGGAATCTGACAGATGGACTTTCATATTGTTTGAGTGCTGTGCTTCTCTCTTTTCACTTATATGGACCAGTCTTGTAAACTTGTGAAAATTGTAATTTTGCAATTTCCACAACAATCTCAACTGTCTCTATTAAATAAAGGCAGACCCAAAAAATGACCCTAAATATATCTATACATGTATTAAAAATAGAAAGAGAGATCTGAGCTGTGACCTTTTCCTTTTCACAGGTGTTACTAATAAGCCTCCACTTCCTGTTCATGTATCAGGAGTCTGACCGACAGTGAAAGTGAGTGCAGACTTACTGACGGTAACCGATCAGGTTTTGAGTTGTTGGGGGAAGTTTAAGATGTAATCGTGGTGACATTTGTTCTTCACATGTGGTGTCGGGTTTTATATAGCAGACCTTAAAGAGGGTAACACGTGAGAATAAACTTATGAATCACTTCACACATTATTTTTTTTTGTGGACCCAGCATCAAGATTTCTGCTTTTAATCCATTTAGAGAGAATATATTAGAGGATTATGGTAAAAATGTCTAAGTGGTGTAACCATAAAAACCCTTAAAACCCCTTTTTTTTTGGGGGGGGGGGGGTTAGTACTAGGACCGGCGGGGGGGGGGGGGGGGTATTTTTAAAAGGTCTAGTTGTGACTTTAGTCTACTGACATGAAAACGGTTATTTCCTGCTGTTGTTTACGCAGCGAGTCAAACAGGAGCAGGTGTTACTGAACTCTTCTTCTTCTTCCTCCTCCTCCTCCTCCTCCTCCTCCTCCACTGGTTTTCATTTCCATTCGTGTACACCAGGGGTGTCAAACATGCGGCCCGTGGGCCAGATCCGGCCCGCCGAGGGGTCCACTCCGGCCCACTTTCCTCCATGTCTATTTTCTTTCCTTCCATCTGTCCTTCCTGTCTTCTCTTCCTTCCTTCCACCCATCCTTCTATCTTTCCTTTCTCCCTTTTATTCTTTCCTTCCTTCCACCTGTCCTTTCTTCCTTCTCCTTATCTTTCCTTCTCACCTTCCTTCCTTTTGTCCTTCCTCCCTTCCTTCCTCCCCTCCTTCCTTCCATCTTTTTAATGATCCGGCCCACATGAGATCAAATTGGTCTGTTTGTGGCCCTTGAATGAAAATGAGTTTGACACCTCTGGTATAAGCGATGCCCATTTTAACGCTCGGTTAGATTTTGAATTTCTTGAAAAACAGACATCTTTGTGGGTTAGGGTTGAAGCTCGCCGTGAAGCTTGTTGATTTATCCTATTTAAGATCAATGAACTTCAAAGAGGACGTCACTCAGCACATAAAGACTAAGAGTCAACAAACCTTCGGGGCAAATCATCACAAACAAGAAGGAAGTTCCCTCGAAAGTACCCGAAAACACAACCTGAAGACTTATTGTAACAACTACACGGGGGGGGGGGGGGGGGGTATAATTATTCTCATTCACTCTGCCTCAGCTCAAATCTAATTTAACACCTTAACTCCTATAATTTAAGGATCTTTTTAAGGATCCTGCCTCCATCACTGAGCAACTGGGCCTTTCTCTGTCCGAGCATCTCAGGACGTGTTCGAGCCTTTCACTGAAACACTGAGTCAAACACCACCAGAGCTGCAGCTGTAACTAATGGACCATGCTTTTACTAACTGTCTGCATTATCCTAACATCCAGCATCAGTCAGCCCTAATGAATAAAATCAGAAATAATTTGTCCAATAGTAACAAAACTTGCAGAAGTGCTAGAAGTATTTTAATAATAGTACTCGATAGGGAACGCCACCGGGTCCAAACAGGTGCAGAAAACAGGCCCAAAAAAAAAAAAAAAACTGGCCATAAATCAACGAGTTTGTCCAAAAAACATCAAACTTTGGAGGATATATTATTTTAAAGCTTTAAACTTCTTTACAGCAGTCTGTGTTGGCTTTAACCTCAGAGTTAATTCTCACTACTTTTATTACATAACTTCTTTTATCCCCAAGCATGACAAACAAAGCAATCAGGATAAAATAGACTTAATCACTTAACTGGTCCAAATAATCCTGATGGGACCAAAAAACAAGAAAGAAAGAAAAACTCCACATCAAGTCTTTGAGTGTCTGATGTGAATCCATATAAAACTAACTGAATGCATGCCGGTGGGAATGTGGAGGGCGATACGTGCAAACATTAGTGTTGCAATAGGACAACGTGTGTCATTGCTTGGAAGTGTCCCCAATGGTCTTAACCCTCGTGTCGTCCTCCCGGGTCAAATTGACCCCATCTCTGTAGACTGTTCCTTCTTTCCTTCCTTCCTTCCTTCTTTCCCCTTTCTTTGCTCCCTCCTCCTTCCGTCCTCCCTCCTTACTCCTTTCCTTCCTTTCCTCCTTTCTTTCCTTCCTTCCTCCCTCCCTCCCTCCCTCCCTCCCTCCCTCCTTACTCCTTTCCTCCCTTCTTTCCTCCCTCCCTCCCTCCCTCCCTCCCTCCTTACTCCTTTCCTCCCTTCCTTCCTCCCTCCCTCCCTCCTTACTCCTTTCCTCCCTTCCTCCCTCCCTCCCTCCTTACTCCTTTCCTCCCTTCCTTCCTCCCTCCCTCCTTACTCCTTTCCTTCCTTCCTCCTTTTCTTCCTTCCTTCCTCCTTACTCCTTTCCTCCCTCCCTCCTTAATCCTTTCCTCCCTTCCTTCCTTCCTCCCTCCTTACTCCTTTCCTCCCTTCCTTCCTAAAAATATATTTTTTAAAAAAAAGAATAAAACTAACTGAACAATAAATCTGGTGTCTGTGGAGGAGAAAGTCAGTCAGACAGATATCAGGAAAGAAAGAGAGCGGCTTCTTCTTCTCTCATCTCATCTCATCTCTAACCCTGGAGGGAAACTAGTGAACAAAAACTAGTTTTTCCCAAAAATCTGGACCAACAAGACTCTGTACATGTTTTACTACCGTTTAAATATTTAGGTTTCCCAACTTAGGAATGTAAAATGTAAAATGAGGGGAAATAGGTGATGATGATGTGAGCTGCTGTTAAAGAAACAAGTTAGTTTCTGTGCTATCTACAAGTATAAATGATGAGAAGAAGCTTTAATTACTTTCTATCTGGTGATATTAACACTTTTATGAGATTAACCCTTTATTGGGCAAATAATTATATTTGGTAACTTCTGTAAATATCCCAAAATATCCTTCCTTCTTTCCTTCCTTCCTTCCCTTCCTCCCTGCCTTCTTTCTTCCCTTCCTCTTTTCGTTTCTCCCTCCCTCGTTCCTTATTTCCTCCGTCCTTCCTTCCTTTCCTTCCTCCGTCCTTCCTTTCCTTACTTCCATCTGTTCTTCCTCCCTCCCTCCCTCCTTATCTCCTCCCTTCCTTCCTTCTTTCCTTCCTCCGTCCTTCCTTTCCTTACTTCCATCTGTCCTTCCTCCCTCCCTCCTTATCTCCTCCCTTCCTTCTTTCCTTCCTCCATCCCCCTTCCTTCCTTTCTTCCCTTCCTCCCTCCCTCTTTCTCTCTTTCTTTCCTCCCCCCTACCTTCCTACCTTCCTTCCTTCCTTCCTTCTTTCCTCTCTCCTTCCCTTCCTTCCCTTCCTCCCTTCCTCCCTTCCTTTCAATGAGTGTCCTATAAAAGGGTTAATTTATTAAAAGATCAAAAACTACAAACACTGACTTCCTGTTTCTCGGTGATCTCAGAGCTCCTCTAACCCTGTTTTCTCCAAACTTGAAAATCATGAATGAGCAACAGAGACGCTGCCGTATATATAAATACTCACCGGGACACTAAATCCAACGGGGCTAAATATAGTCCTGACAAATACTCACAGATACATTACACACTACAGTCCTGTTTTAGTAACGCTCACTAAGAACTACAGTCAGTGCTGCTGCTTTTAAAGATAACATGAAAGGAAACATAAAATAAAGAGATTTATGTCCTCAGGAGGGAAGTTTGGAAGTATTAAAGGACCCACTGTATGTTCAAACACACGGTGCGTTCAAGGGCCCGCTGTATATTCAAACACACGGTGCGTTCAAGGACCCGCTGTATGTTCAAACACACGGTGCGTTCAAGGACCCGCTGTATGTTCAAACACACGGTGTGTTCAAGGGCCCGCTGTATGTTCAAACACACGGTGTGTTCAAGGGCCCGCTGTATATTCAAACACACGGTGCGTTCAAGGGCCCGCTGTATGTTCAAACACACGGTGCGTTCAAGGACCCGCTGTATGTTCAAACACACGGTGCGTTCAAGGACCCGCTGTATGTTCAAACACACGGTGCGTTCAAGGACCCGCTGTATGTTCAAACACACGGTGCGTTCAAGGGCCCGTGGTGCGTTCAAAGACTGTGTTTAGGGCCCGGGGGAACGTGCGCAGATGTACATCCATGGCTGAGGCTGTATCTGTTGACCTCTTTGTCCCTCCCTCCTCCCTCTCTCCCTCCCTCCTTTCCTTCCTTCCTTCCTTCCTCCCTCATTTCTTCCTTACTCCTTTTCTTCCTTCTTCCCTCCTTACTCCTTTCTTCCTTCCTTACTCCTTTTCTTCCTTCCTTACTCCTTTTCTTCCTTCCTTACTCCCTTCTTCCCTCCTTACTCCTTTCCTTCCTCCCCTCCTTACTTCCTTCCTCTTTTCCTCATTAATCCTTTCCTTCCTCCCTCCCTCCCTCCTTTCCTTCCTTCCACCCGTCCTCCTTTCCTTCTCTCCTAAATTCCTTCCTCTTTTAGTCCCTCCCTCCTCCCTCCCTCTCTCCTCTCTCCCTCCTTTCTTTCCTTCCTTCCTTCCTTCCTTTCTCCTTTTCTTCCCTCCTTACTCCTTTCCTCCCTCCCCTCCTTACTTCCTTCCTCTTTTCCTCATTAATCCTTTCCTTCCTCCCTCCCTCCTTTCCTCCCTCCCTCCTCACTCCTTTCCTTCCTTTCTTCCACCCGTCCTCCTTTCCTTCTCTCCTAAATTCCTTCCTCTTTTTGTCCCTCCCTCCTCCCTCCTTTCCTTCCTCCTTTCTTACTTCCTTACTCCTTTTCTTCCTTCCTTACTCCCTTCTTCCCTCCTTCCTTCCTCCCTTCCTTCCTTCTGTTAAATGATAGAAAAGCTGGACTAATATCTTTACCTTGAGGGGGTTTGAAGGTAGGTATTGTAGGTATATTCTCTCTCTCTCTTCTTCTTTCCTTTCCTATCACATAGTGTTTCTTTCTTGTTTTACAACCCAGATAAGGTCATAAGTGCCGGACTAATGTCTGTACCTTGGGGGGTATGAAGGGGTAGTCGGGTGTGAAGGCGATGTCCAGGAAGAAGACTCCTCCCTCCCTCCCTCCCTTCCTCCTTTCCTTCCTTCCTTACTCCCTTCTTCCCTCCTTACTCCCTTCTTCCCTCCTTACTCCTTTCCTCCCTCCCCTCCTTACTTCCTTCCTCTTTTCCTCATTAATCCTTTCCTTCCTCCCTCCCTCCCTCCCTCCTTTCCTTCCTTCCACCCGTCCTCCTTTCCTTCTCTCCTAAATTCCTTCCTCTTTTTGTCCCTCCCTCCTCCCTTCCTCCTTTCCTTCCTTCCACCAGTCCTCCTTTCCTTCTCTCCTACATTCCTTCCTCTTTTCGTCCCTCCCTCCCTTCCTTCCTTCCTCCTTTCCTTCTCTCCTACATTCCTTCCTCTTTTCGTCCCTCCCTCCCTCCCTCCCTTCCTTCCTTCCTCCTTTTCTTCCTTCCTTACTCCCTTCTTCCCTCCTTTTCTTCCTTCCTTACTCCTTTTCTTCCTTCCCTCCTTACTCCTTTCCTTCCTCCCCTCCTTACTTTCTTCCTCTTTTCCTCATTAATCCTTTCCTTCCTCCCTCCTTCCTTCCCTCCTTACTCCTTTCCTTCCTCCCCTCCTTACTTCCTTCCTCTTTTCCTCATTAATCCTTTCCTTCCTCCCTCCCTCCCTCCTTTCCTTCCTTCCACCCGTCCTCCTTTCCTTCTCTCCTAAATTACTTCATCTTTTTGTCCCTCCCTCCTCCCTCTCTCCTCTCTCCCTCCTTTCCTTTCTCCTTTTCTTCCCTCCTTACTCCTTTCCTTCTTTCCTCCCCTCCTTATTTCCTTCCTCTTTTCCTCATTAATCCTTTCCTTCCTTCCTCCCTTCTGTTCTGCCTCGTCTCAGTCTAAATAGCTACCTCTAGAGTTATCTTTAAGTATTCTCTCTCTCTCTTCTTCTTCTTTCCTTTCCTATCATATAGTGTTTCTTTCTTGTTTTACAACCCAGATAAGGTCATAAGTGCCGGACTAATGTCTGTACCTTGGGGGGTTTGAAGGGGTAGTCGGGTGTGAAGGCGATGTCCAGGAGGAAGACTCCTCCCTCCCTCCCTCCCTCCCTTCCTCCTTTCCTTTCTTCCTCCCTTCCTCCTTTCCTTCCTTCCTTCCTTCCTCATTTCTTCCTTACTCCTTTTCTTCCTTCTTCCCTCCTTACTCCTTTCTTCCTTCCTTCCTTACTCCTTTTCTTCCTTCCTTCCTTACTCCTTTTCTTCCTTCCTTCCTTACTCCTTTTCTTCCTTCCTTACTCCTTTTCTTCCTTCCTTACTCCTTTTCTTCCCTCCTTACGCCTTTCCTTCCTCCCCTCCTTTCTTCCTTCCTCTTTTCCTCATTAATCCTTTCCTTCCTTCCTTCCTCCCTTCCTTCCTTCTGTTAAATGATAGAAAAGCTGGACTAATATCTTTACCTTGAGGGTGTTTGAAGGTAGGTATTGTAGGTATATTCTCTCTCTCTCTTCTTCTTCTTCTTTCCTTTCCTATCATAGTGTTTCTTTCTTGTTTTACAACCAAGATAAGGTCATAAGTGCCGGACTAATGTCTGTACCTTGGGGGGTTTGAAGGGGTAGTCGGGTGTGAAGGCGATGTCCAGGAAGAAGACTCCTCCCTCGTACACGGAGCCTGGTGGTCCCAGGATGGTCGACCTCCACTCATAGATGTTGTCTCCTTTGGGGCCAGCACTGCAGGGAGGAACATAATGAGAAGAGAAAAGCTGAAACTGAAGCACTCAGTGATGATACACAGACAATAAGAGAGATGGAGAGTTAATCTTTGTGGTTCTGAATCCATGAACATTTCCATTTTTATCTGTTCAGGTGCTTAAAAATGACTTTTTAGGGGGCAGATGTTACACTCTGCTGCTTTGTTTGATCACAGCTGACACAGACGTTTGACCGTGTTTCAGTGACACGCTCTGATATAGAGAAATCGATGCAGAGAGCAAAGTTTGGGGCTAATTAACGACGTGTTTAAAGATGTGACGGTAA
>NC_070587.1:1063510-1081010 GCF_027409825.1 Scomber japonicus | reverse complement strand
TCATCTGAGAGGTGATCAGAAAACTATAATCAGTCTTTTTCTCGCCTTGACATTCAGATAAAATCCAACACGTTTAATACCAATACCAAACAGGAAGCGGCATATTGTGTAGTTACCACGGTAACGGCTGAAAAAACTATACAAATACCATCACACACACGCACGATAGACGCTGAATCAACAGTGTTATGACTCAACTTTTGTATGAAAGGTGCTCTGCAGTGCTAGATATCGGTACTCAACATCTCTCAAATGATCCTACGATCGATCCTTTTTTGCACCCAGAGCTACAAAATATGACTATTGGTACCGATTTGCTCACAGCCGATCAATGCAAGCGTTCATTGCTGTGACCCACATGCTGATTTTGAGCAATTTGTATTTAATAATAAATATTAAATCATTTAAAGACTTTCAAAATGCATTTGTGTAAAAATCTGACAGATGTGGAGGAGTGGTGACATTTTATACAATTTAAAACTTCCTGTCACATGATGGGTATCGAATGAAACCTCTCGTTCCCGCTGCCTGCTCTCACTAAAATACCAAAGAAGAAAAGTAGAAAAAGAAAAAAATGTTAAGTTTGTACGCAAATACATTTTATCTTCGACATATGAGGAGTTTTATCTTGTGTTTCTAGAGTTACAATCTCAAAACTAATAAAATCGAGGGGAAATGATTTTTATAGCGCTCAATAACAAAGGTTTTATTTTGAAAAGCTTAGACAGGAAGCTACCGGAAGCCACCGCCGCCGCTCCGTTAGTTTGTTTGACAGAAGCTGAAACACACGGTGAAATGTTTTAGCGTCAGGCGATGCTGAGTTCACTGACTGATTATTAAAAAACCAGGAAGTGACGTGTGAACTATCGTCATGGTAACCAGCTCAGCTCTTATATCTCTGGACTCTGTGTGTTGCGTTGAGCGGCAGATAAAAGGCTGCTGCTGGGAGAGAAAATGAATTAAGCTGAATGAACAAGAAATGTCCAATAAATGCAGCATGTTTCTAAAGTTTAAAAAAATGGTTTTAATAATCGTGATTTCAAATTTTGACCCAAATAATCGTGATTATGATTTTTTCCATAATCGAGCAGCCATATGTTAACATCATATTTCTTACAAAGGACTTTGGTGTAACGTTGATTTTTTAAAATTCAGTTTAATTCAAACTACTCAAGTCAATTTTTAAACATTTTGTCACCTCTACAGAAACACCAGATAACTGCTAAAGTATGATAAAGCTGTCTGCTGTTAATTAACGGTTTGATTAACGGTTTAATATAACGTGTGATCAGGCTAATTATCAGCTCAGTTTCTAAAAAGGCAGAATTCAGTTAATGATCACTCGTCTCTGACACGACACGCTTCATGGTCACAGTGAAACTTCAAAGCTCAGCAATCTCGCCGTCCTTCAGCTTCTTCTTTTTTAAAAAGTCACATTAACAACTATCCACCCAGAAACAGCTGATATGTCTCTCCGCATAACACGACCTCCTCCTCTTCCTCTTCCTGTCGGCTGCTCTGGCTTTTCACACATGATTTCAGGCGCAGTTTAAACAGTTTCAACCAGAGGTGTCAAACTCATTTTCATTCAAGGGCCACATGCAGATCAATTTGATCTCATGTGGGCCGGATCATTAAAAAGATGGAGGGAAGGAAGGAAGGAAGGAAGGAAGGAAATAAGAAGGGAAGGAAGGAAAGACAGGCAAAAGGAAGGAGGGAAGAAAGGTAGGAAAGAGAGATAGTGACGGATGGACAAACAGACGGAAGGAAGGAAAGAAGGAAGGACAGACAGAAGGGAGGAAGAAGAAAGGAAGGAAGGGCAGAAGGAAGAAAGGAAGGAAGGGCAGATGGAAGGAAGGACAGAAGGAAGAAAGGAAGGAAGGACAGAAGGAAGAAAGGAAGTTAGGGCAGATGGAAGGAAGGACAGAAGGAAGAAAGGAAGGAAGGGCAGATGGAAGGAAGGACAGAAGGAAGAAAGGAAGGAAGGACAGAAGGAAGAAAGGAAGTTAGGGCAGATGGAAGGAAGGACAGAAGGAAGAAAGGAAGGAAGGGCAGATGGAAGGAAGGACAGAAGGAAGAAAGGAAGAAAGAAAGGATAAAAGGAAGTAGGAAGGACAGATGGAAGGAAGAAAGGAAGGAAGGAAGAAAGAAAGGATAAAAGGAAGTAGAAAGGACAGATGGAAGGAAGGACAGAAGGAAGAAAGGGAGGAAGGACAGATGGAAGGAAGGACAGATGGAAGGAAGAAAGGAAGGAAGGAACAAAGAAAGAAAAATAGGAAGTAGGAAGGACAGATGGAAGGAAGGACAGAAGGGCAGATGGAAGGAAGGACAGAAGGAAGAAAGGAAGGAAGGGCAGACGCAAGGAAGGACAGAAGGAAGAAAGGAAGGAAGGACAGATGGAAGGAAGGACAGAAGGAAGAAAGGAAGGAAGGGTAGATGGAAGGAAGGACAGAAGGAAGAAAGGAAGGAAGGACAGAAGGAAGAAAGGAAGTTAGGGCAGATGGAAGGAAGGACAGAAGGAAGAAAGGAAGGAAGGGCAGATGGAAGGAAGGACAGAAGGAAGAAAGGAAGAAAGGAAGAAAGAAAGGATAAAAGGAAGTAGGAAGGACAGATGGAAGGAAGAAAGGAAGGAAGGAAGAAAGAAAGGATAAAAGGAAGTAGGAAGGACAGATGGAAGGAAGGACAGATGGAAGGAAGAAAGGAAGGAAGGAACAAAGAAAGAAAAATAGGAAGTAGGAAGGACAGATGGAAGGAAGGACAGAAGGGCAGATGGAAGGAAGGACAGAAGGAAGAAAGGAAGGAAGGGCAGACGCAAGGAAGGACAGAAGGAAGAAAGGAAGGAAGGACAGATGGAAGGAAGGACAGAAGGAAGAAAGGAAGGAAGGGCAGATGGAAGGAAGGACAGAAGGAAGAAAGGAAGGAAGGACAGAAGGAAGAAAGGAAGGAAGGGCAGATGGAAGGAAGGACAGAAGGAAGAAAGGAAGGAAGGACAGATGGAAGGAAGGACAGAAGGAAGAAAGGAAGGAAGGGCAGATGGAAGGAAGGACAGAAGGAAGAAAGGTAGGAAGGACAGATGGAAGGAAGAAATACTCCAACATCCAGCAGCTGTGTGAAGTGTCCACATAGTAAATGCTTGGAGGTGGTTTCTGTGGGCAGCTGTATAAACTGTGTAAGCTGTTTTAATGTTGTAAAAAAAGTACCTCGCTTTCCCCCTTCCTTCCTTCCTTCCTTCCTTCCATCTTTCATTCCTGTCTACTCTTCCTTCTCCTCCTTCTTTTCATTCCTTCCTTCCTTCCATCTTCCGTGGTTTCTGTGGGCAGCTGTATAAACTGTGTAAGCTGTTTTAAGGTTGTAAAGAAGTACCTCGCTTTCCCCACACATCCTCAAAAACCTGGAAATGTAAAGTACGGCTCAACAACTTTAGAGATGTGGCCGTTTTAGCTGATATGATCTAAGGCAGGGATGTCAAACATGCGGCCCGTGAGCCAGATCCGGCCCGCCGAGGGGTCTGATCTGGCCCACTTTCCTTATTCCTCCCTTCCTTCTTTCATGTCTTCTTTTTCTTCCTTCCTTCCGTTTTTCATTCCTGTCTACTCTTCCTTCTCCTCCTTCTATCTGTCCTTCCTCCCTCCCTTCTTACCTTCCTTCCTTCCTTCTCCTCCTCCTTCTTTTCCTTCCTTCCGTCTTTCATTCCCGTCTTTCATTCCTGTCTACTCTTCCTTCTCCTCCTTCTATCTGTCCTTCCTCTCTTCCTTCCTTCCTCCCTCCCTCCCTTCCTTCAGAAAAGAAACACAGAACACAGAAAGGAAAGTGGGCCGGATTGTACCCCTTGGTGGGGCCGGTTCTGGCCCACGGGCCGCATGTTTGTTCTAAAGGGTCGGACTGTGGTCCAACCGCCATAGTCTCTCAGATTTTTGTGGGAAACATTGGAATACCATTTAAAATGAAATACTGTGGTGCTGCAGAGATGTTCAGGCCGACATGTCATGTTCTACAGACTCACAGAAAAACAAAAACATCACATCATAATCTTTTTTTTTTTTTTTAAGTATATTTTTTGGGCCTTTTTGCCTTTACTGTACAGGTTAGTAGAGAGAGACAGGAAACTGGAGGCAGAGAGGAGGAAATGACATGCAGGACTTTAGAAATGTGGCCGTTTCAGCTGATATGATCTAAGACAGGGGGGTCAAACATGCGGCCCGTGGGCCAGATCCGGCCCACCGAGGGGTCTGATCTGGCCCACTTTCCTTATTCCTCCCTTCCTTATATCTTCCCTTCTTTCTTTCATGTCTTCTTTTTCTTCCTTCCTTCCTTTAGTCTTTCCTTCCGTCTTTCATTCTTGTCTACTCTTCCTTCTCCTCCTTCTATCTGTCCTTCCTCCCTTCCTTCCTTCTCCTCCTTCTTTTCCTTCCTTCCTTCCTGTCTACTCTTCCTTCTCCTCCTTTTATCTGCAGGACAGGACCGCTCGGTGCGGGACTCGAACCGGGGTCGCCTGCAGCGAGGACTGCAGCCTCCACACACGGGGCGGGTGCTCCACCCACCAAGCCATGCTCAACCCTGACATCATAATCATTTTAATACGTCTTTCAATCAGAATAATTATGTAAATGTTTGATGATCATTTCCTGTCATATCATGAATCATAATCTCACTTAGTCCTTTTCTTCACAATCATTCAGCCCTAATACAAACACATCTATCTATGAGCTTTATAATGTTGCCAGAGAATCATTGAGAAATCATCACGGCTGAGATCATCTGCCAATTCCAGTTTAATTATCAACGTACATCTCAGCCAATAACTAACGGGATGTTTGAGGAGAGAAATGTTTCTGTTACATCATTTATCCTCCTCGCGCTGCTACTGTCCGTTACCTTCTTCCTCTGAGCCGCGGCCGTCTGTCTTTTTTACGGTAGCCGAAGTATAAATACAGCTGACTTGGTCCTTTTAGACGGGGGGGAAAGTTCAGGGGGCTCGCCTCCTTCAGCCATCATACAGCCTGCAGAGCTACCTGCTTGTATCAGCAACCGGAGTACGGGAGGGGTTGTACTTCACGCTGCAGCTGCAGACAACCTGAGGGACCTCATCTCTCTCTCTGACCAGACGTCACATTACAAAAAAAACCCGCTCATACCACAGACTGTATCATACCACAGGAACGGTGTGACGGAACATTTTAGTGGTTTTGAAACCGTGACTTATTCATACCGTGGTATACCTTGAAACCCGGTAACCGGCCCATGCCTAATTCATACACTCAAATAAAATGGCAGAAGGTGAATGTTGTGCACTATGTATAAATGTAGAGTGATTTAAGACACAGCCAGAAAGTTCGGGGGTCTCGCCTCCTTCAGCCGTCATACAGCCTGCAGAGCTACCTGCTTGTAACAGCAACCGGAGTACGGGAGGGGTTGTACTTCACGCTGCAGCTGCACACGACTGCTTGTAACAGCAACCGGAGTACGGGAGGGGTTGGACTTCACGCTGCAGCTGCACACGACTGCTTGTAACAGCAACCGGAGTACGGGAGGGGTTGTACTTCACGCTGCAGCTGCACACGACCTGAGGGACCTCATCTCTCTCTGACCAGACGTCACATTAAAAAAAAACCTGCTCATACCACAGACTGTATCATACCACAGGAACGGTGTGACGGAACATTTTAATGGTTTTGAAACCGTGACTTATTCATACCGTGGTATACCTTGAAACCGGTAACCGGCCCATGCCTAATAGCAGTTATTATAAAGGACAGAAATAGTGAGGTTAGTTCATTTCTTGTGACAGAAAAGTAACAAAGTGAGTGAAACCCACCTGCAGTTTGGCGGAGGGTCCAGAGTAATGTCGGCCAGCTCTTTCTGAATCCTGCAAACACACAAGAAGAAGAGAAAATCTAAATCATGATCCACCAAAAAGATTTCTCAACATGTTTTATACTTCAAAAAAAGACTGTAACTAACCAGTGAGTCTGTTTGTGAGTAATATAATTTATGCGTCTGCTTACTTAAACAGAGCGACAGTGTTTGTGAAAGTCGGCTATAATAAGACTCGGACTGTGAAAGGAGGAGAACAGGGAAGCGCTGTGCCCGTTATCCTGTGACTGTGTGTGTGTGTATTATGGTCTGTTGAAGCTGAAGCTACTGTCTGGAGATAAATTAGCATCTCTTCCCTTTTTCTATGACGGGTTTATTCCTGTCTGACTGTAAGAGTGATGATGCAAGAAGAGAGTAATATAACAAACTGTCTGATTTTAGCTGCACTGAAAGTCTCTCTCAGTGATGTCACAACGCCGGCTATTGTCAAATGTTACTAGGGCTGCCAGCGTTAATTTTTTTTAAATCGCATTTTAATGTTGCAAGCCTTTTTGTCCCTTCTACTCCCCCGTAGACGGCTCCTCTAGCTGTAGCGCTATGCTTTGAAGTGGCCTCCTGCAGTAAACCTACCGCGCTGATGGAAAGTAAGAGAGCTACTGGACTTTTGAACGGCTTGTTTAACTTTAAAACACTTCCAGACGCTTCAGTTGACAAGTCAAAAGTAAAATGCAACCTGTGTCAAACGGAGTTTAACTACCACCGGAGTACGTGGAGTTTGAGTTAGCACCTCCACGCTAAACACCCAGGTGCAGCCAAGCCAGCCTCAGCTCCACCAAAGGACCATTTTGGAGTGTGGGAGTCGCAGCAGAGCCGTGATTGATTCCCAGTTAAGACACTCTGGTAAGAAATGCTTTACATTATGGGCTTAAAACTGCCTTCAAATGGAAAATAACAGGATTTTAAACATGCTATTCAAAACGCCATTAATCGCGATTAACTATGGAAATTCCGCGATTAATCTCGATTAAAAAAATTAATCGTTTGACAGCCCTAAATGTTATAAATGAAATAATAAATACAGACACTGACGCTAAGTGGAGATAAAAGTTGTTTTTTTTTACTTTTAATATGAATTATTTTAACCTTCGTGTCGCCCCGTCTGTTTTGACTGTTCCCTCTTTCCTTCCGTCTGTCCTACCTCCCTCCCTCCTTCTCTCTTTTCCTCAATCCCCCTTTCTTCCTTCCTTCTGTCCTTCCCTCCTCCATTCCTTCTTTCCTCCGTCCTTCCTTCCTTCCTTCTTTCCTCCCTCCCTTCCTTCCTTCCTTCCCCCTTCCTCCCTCCCTTCCTTCCTTCCCCCTTCCTCCCTCCCTTCCTTCCTTTCTTCCTTCCTTCTTTTCCTCCCTTCCTTCTCTGCAGTACTTTCACTATAATACTGCAGTACTTTTACTGTAATACTGCATACTACATCACTATAATACTGCAGTACTTTTACTGTAATACTGCATACTACATCACTATAATACTGCAGTACTTTTACTGTAATACTGCATACTACATCACTATAATACTGCAGTACTTTTACTGTAATACTGCATACTACATCACTATAATACTGCAGTACTTTTACTGTAATACTACATACTACATCACTATAATACTGCAGTACTTTTACTGTAATACTGCATACTACATCACTATAATACTGCAGTACTTTTACTGTAATACTACATACTACATCACTATAATACTGCAGTACTTTTACTACATCACTATAATACTGCAGTACTTTTACTTGTAATGGAGTATTTCTACATTGCTGTTCTGGTACTTTCACTTGAATAAGGACTCTGAACTCTAATTTCCCTCCTTTGGCCGAATGCCTCTACATCCAGAGCTTATTGGTAGTTTGATATTTAATGAGTTAAGTCAAAATTTAATATCTGGATTCATCTTTTTATATAATCTGGGTTTTATTTTTACCTTTTGGCGCTGGTGGAAAGCAGCTTGGAGGTCTTGCTCATGCTGACTTCCTCCTCCCTCCCTCCTTCCTTTCCTTCCTTCCTCCTCCCTCCCTCCTTCCCTTCTTTCCTTCCTTCCTTCTCCCTCCCTCCTTTCCTTCCTTCCTTCCTTCTCCCTTCCTCCCTCCTTTCCTTCCTTCCTCCCTCCTTTCCTTCCTTCTTCTCTTCCTTCTTCCCTCCTTTCCTTCCTTCCTTCCTTCCCTTCCTTCCTTCCTTCTTCCCTCCTTTCCTTCCTTCTCCCTCCCTCCCTCCTTTCCTTCCTTCTTCCCTCCTGTCCTTTCCTTCCTTCTCCCTCCCTCCCTCCTTTCCTTCCTTCTCCCTTCCTCCCTCCTTTCCTTCCTTCCTCCCTCCTTTCCTTCCTTCTTCTCTTCCTTCTTCCCTCCTTTCCTTCCTTCCTTCCTTCTTCCCTCCTTTCCTTCCTTCCTTCCTTCTTCCCTCCTTTCCTTCCTTCTCCCTCCCTCCCTCCTTTCCTTCCTTCTCCCTTCCTCCCTCCTTTCCTTCCTTCTCCCTTCCTCCTTCCTTCTCCCTTCCTCCCTCCTTTCCTTCCTTCTCCCTTCCTCCCTCCTTTCCTTCCTTCTCCCTCCCTTCCTCCCTCCTTTTCTTCCTCCTCCCTTCCTCCCTCCTTTCCTTCCTTCTTCCTTCCTCCTCCCTCCCTCCTTCCTTTCCTTCCTTCTCCCTTCCTCCCTCCCTCCTTTCCTTCCTTCTCCCTCCCTCCCTCCTTTCCTTCCTTCCTTCTCCCTTCCTCCCTCCTCTCCTTCCTTCTTCCTTCCTCCCTCCTTCCTTTCCTTCCTTCTTCCTCCCTTGCTTCCCTTCCTTCCTCCTTTCCTTCCTTCTTCCCTTCCTTCTTCCCTCCTTTCCTTTCTCCCTCCTTCCTTTCCTTCCTTCTTTCTCCCTTGCTTCCCTTTCTTCTTCCCTCCTTTCCTTCCTTCTTCCTCCCTTGCTTCCTTTCCTTCCCCCTTCCTTGCTTGCTTCCCTTCCTTCCTCCTTCCTTGCTTCCCTTCCTTCCTCTCTCCTTCCTTTCTTTCCTTCCTCCCTTCTTCCCTCCTTTCCTTCCTGCTTCCCTCCTTTCCTTCCTGCTTCCGTTCCTTCTTCCCTCCTTTCCTTCCTGCTTCCGTTCCTTCTTCCCTCCTTTCCTTCCTGCTTCCGTTCCTTCTTCCCTCCTTTCCTTCCTTCCTTCCTTCTTCCCTCCTTTCCTTCCTTCCTTTCCTTCCTTCCTTCCTTACTTTAGGTGCACTGGATTCATCTTTTTATATAATCTGGGGTTTTATTTTTACCTTTTGGCGCTGGTGGAAAGCAGCTTGGAGGTCTTGCTCATGCTGACTTCCTCCTCCCTCCCTCCTTCCTTTCCTTCCTTCTCCCTTCCTCCCTCCTTTCCTTCCTCCTTTCCTTCCTTCTCCCTTCCTCCCTTTTTATATAATCTGGGGTTTTATTTTTACCTTTTGGCGCTGGTGGAAAGCAGCTTGGAGGTCTTGCTCATGCTGGCTTTGCTCTCCCGTTTCTTCTTGCAAGGCGTGTCCCTCTGTCTGGTTTGGCTGGAGGAAGGTGGTGATGACGAAGAGCTGGTACTGGCACGGGAATCCTCATCCGACATACCGGTTTGGATTGGAGAAGAGCCGGACCCTGAAGCAAACAACACAGGAAAGGAAAAAAAAAGGACAAGTTCACATAAAATTCCCTCTTTGTGTTTTTCCCAGTTGAGCTGTGGAGGAAGTAGAGTCACAAAAAGAGGAACTTTGGCACTAAAAAGACTGTAAGGATTCATTCCTCTCCTTACTTCCTTCCTTCCTTCCTCATTCCTTCTTTCCTCTCCTTACTTCCTTCCTTCCCCATTCCTTCTTTCCTCTCCTTACTTCCTTCCTCTTTTCCTCCCTTCCTTCCTTCCTTCTTTCCTCCTTTCCTTCCCTCCTCATTTCCTTCTTTCCCCAATTCCTTCCTTCCTCTCTCCCTCCCTCCCTCCCTCTTTTCCTCCCTTCTTTCCTCCTTTATTCCCTTCCTTTGTTCCTTCCTCATTTCCTTCTTTCCCCACTTCCTTCCTTCCTCCCTCCCTCTTTTCCTCCCTTCCTTCTTTCCTCCTTTCCTTCCCTCCTCATTTCCTTCTTTCCCCAATTCCTTCCTTCCTCTCTCCCTCCCTCCCTCCCTCTTTTCCTCCCTTCTTTCCTCCTTTACTCCCTTCCTTTGTTCCTTCCTCATTTCCTTCTTTCCTCACTTCCTTCCTTCCTCCCTCCCTCTTTTCCTCCCTTCCTTCCTTCCTTCTTTCCTCCTTTCCTCCCTTCCTCATTTCCTTCTTTCCCCAATTCCTTCCTTCCTCTCTCCCTCCCTCTTTTCCTCCCTTCTTTCCTCCTTTCCTTCCTTGACCTGAGCACAGGAGGGTTAAAAAAACACAGCTGCAAAAGAGAGAGGAAGCAGTTTCAAAATGATTTCTAACCCGAGCAGGTGTGAACCCCCCCTCCCCCCACACCCCCCTCCTTCCCTCCCTCCCTCCACTAACTGTCCTCAATAGCTGACAGGTTTCATATTTAGTAATCAGCAGCTTTCATTATTTATAAACAATCATTTACAATGTTTTATAAAAGCAACGGCTGGTTCTCTGCCAAATGCTGACAACTCATTTCATACCCAGACTTTTAATAACTGACTCAGAAACATTAAGATTTATATTTATAGTCACCAGTAGAGGAAGAATTAAAGTATTATGAGTGATATGTAGTTTGTCATATTTTCTGCAATATTGCGAAATCTTAATTTTTTTTTTAGGTGGAAGTGTTAAATAACCCGGGTCAAATTGACCCCATCTCTTTTGACTGTTCCTCACTTCCTTCCTTCTCTCCTTACTTCCTTCCTCTTTTCCTCCTTCCTTCCTTCCTCTCCTTACTTCCTTCCTCTTTTCCTCCCTCCTTCCTTCCTTTCTCATTCCTTTTTTCCTCTCCTTACTTCCTTCCTCTTTCCCTCCTTCCTTCGTTCCTTCCTTCCTTCCTCATTCCTTCTTTCCTCTCCTTACTTCCTTCCTCTTTTCCTCCTTCCTTCATTACTTCCTTCCTTCCTTATTATTACATTATCTGTCATGCAAAATAAACATTAACCCTTTATTGGGCAAATAATTATATTTGGTAACTTCTGTAAATATCCCAAAATATCCTTCCTTCCTTTCCTTCCTCCCTGCCTTCTTTCTTCCCTTCCTCTTTTCCTTTCTCCCTCCCTCGTTCCTTATTTCCTCCGTCCTTCCTTCCTTCCTTTTCTTACTTCCATCTGTCCATCTGTTCTTCCTCCCTCCCTCCTTCTCTCCTCCCTTCCTTCTTTCCTTCCTCCGTCCTTCCTTCCCTTACTTCCATCTGTTCTTCCTCCCTCCCTCCTTCTCTCCTCCCTTCCTTCTTTCCTTCCTCCATCCCCCTTTCTTCTTCCTTCCTTCTTTCTTCCCTTCCTCTTTTCCTTTCTCCCTCCCTCGTTCCTTATTTCCTCCGTCCTTTCCTTCCTTCCATCTGTTCTTCCTCCCTCCCTCCTTCTTTCCTTCCTCCGTCCTTCCTTCCTTTCCTTACTTCCATCTGTTCTTCCTCCCTCCCTCCTTCTCTCCTTCCTTCCTTCTTTCCTTCCTCCATCCCCCTTTCTTCTTCCTTCCTTCCTTCTTTATTCCCTTCCTCCCCCCTACCTTCCTTCCTTCCTTCTTTCCTCCCCCTACCTTCCCTCCTTCCTTCTTTCCTCCGTCCTTCCTTCCTTCCTTCCTCCCTTCCTTTCAATGAGTGTCCTATAAAGGGTTAAACTAAAACTAAAGTAAGGAAAGAAGAAGAAGAAAAAAATAACCCTGACTTACTACACACTGCTTTTTGTAAGATGTCAAAATCCAACCACAGTTTTTTTTTAAAAATATTTATTAATATGTTGAATTTAAAAAGCTTATTATATTCTCCATTGTGTCAAATCTTCATCTGAAAAGTGACTAAAGCTGTTAAATAAATGTAGTGTAGTGGAAGTATAAAGTAGCACCAAATGGAAATACTTAATTATTGTATAATACCTCAAATTAATACCTAAGCACAGTACTTGAGTAAATGTACTTAGTTACTTTCCACCACTGGTATTACCCTTATTCTTCTTCTTCTGATAATTTAGGGGGGGTTCTTGTAAGGAAGGAAATATAATTAATATTAAAAACAACTACTTTGCATCTGTGTCTGTATTTATTAATGTTTTCTGGAGTAAAAAGTACAATATTACCCTTTTTAAAATGTAGTTAAGTGTAAAAATACTCAAGTAGAAGTACCTCAAAATTATACTAAAGGTAAGTTAGAGTACTTTATCACATTCCCACCACAAACTGAGTCATTAAATGTTAAAACTCTGCTTCTCTGAGGTAGATTAGTGTTTTATATACCTGCTGCTAGCTCTGGTTTCCGTGTATGGGTGAACCAGCCTGCTGCTAGCCTCTAAGCTAACACTTCACACCATTAAATTAACCATTTAACAACCTTCTCCACTCCTCAATATGACTAATTAAACACTAATAAATGTAGGTTGTATGTTATATATGTGTGTTATCATGATGCTGACCACCGTTTACTACTACTACCACCACTACTACCCCTCCCCCCCTCTCTTTTTTTTTAACACCGGGCTGTGGCTAACCTGCTATCCGCCTCCTCCCCCCCTTAAAGCGGGCAGCGAGCTCCAGTCAGGCCCCGGCGACTCTTCAGTGGATGCGTCTATTGCTTGGGTCTTGCTAAGCATCCCCCTTTTTTTAAATTTTTATTTTTTTATATTCATTCACAAGTGAGGAGTAGCTTTAATATAAACACACGCTTTAATTACACATACTGCCGTGGTTGGGTATGTTTTTTGTGTAACTAAGCTGTGTTTCTATGCTAGTTTAAATGGGGGCAGCAGCTCGAATTCCAGCACATAGCCGGAGCCGCTTTTCCGTGCGGCCGTGTTGTTTTGTTTGCAGCTCGTTTCAACACCTCTGACTTCTCCAGCACACACACACTCTCACAGGCAACAGCACAAAACACCTATACTGTGACCACTTACTATAAAGGTCTGTCTTTTTAAATTATATATTTAAAGCTTGCTAATATACCCCCCCCCCCACAAAAAAAACTACTTACCCAGTCTATTGTGTCTGGACCTCCGCCACAGTCTCGGCTGGTGCCTGTCGCCCTCTGCGGAACGGAAGTAGCCTATCACGGCTGCAGTGGGCTGAACAGCACCGGTCCTACTCTGGAGAACATGCACAGCCCAACATGCCATCATATATATATGTGTGTGGGTTTTAAAAAAATAAACATATTAAACTAACCAGCTGTGGAAAGTCTTTATTTACTTATAAGTAATTTCCCTAGAGGTATTGCCATTTTTAAATGCCACTTTATAGTCTACTTTCCACTTCCACTTCCATTTTCAAAGGGAAATATAGGCTGTTTTACTATTTTTGTGTTTTTACTCCCACTATTTGACCATTTTAATGTTTAATATTTAATACTGTATGATGTGGGAACATGCCATCATATATATGTGTGTGGGTTTCTTCTTTTTTAAACTAACCAGCTGTGGAAAGTCATTATTAACTTATAAGTAATTTCCCTGGAGTACAAGTTTTTGAAGTATTGCCATTTTTTAAATACCACTTTATAGTCTATAACACTTAAAGAGTTAAATAGTGTTAAATTTAACTCTTTAAGTGTTGATTTAACACTGCAAAATTTACTACTACTACTACTACTTCTACTCTAGGTCTACTTTCCACTTCCACTTCCATTTTCAAAGGGAAATATAGGCTATTGTACTTTATTTGTGTTTTACTCCCACTATTTGACCATTTTAATGAGTAATATTTAATACTGTATGATGTGGGAACATGCCATCATGTATAGGCCTATGTGTGTGGGTTTAAAACAAACATATTAAACTAACCAGCTGTGGAAAGTCATTATTTAGTTATAAGTAATTTCCCTGGAGTACAATTTTTTGAAGTATTGCCATTTTTTAAATGCCACTTTATAGTCTACACAGTAAATTTTAGTTAAATAGTGTTAAATTTAACTTTCCACTTCCACTTCCATTTTCAAAGGGAAATATTATACTATTTTTGTGTTTTACTCCCACTATTTGACCATTTTAATAAGTAATATTAGATACTGTATGATGTGGGAACATTAAAAAAAAATAAACATATTAAACTAACCAGCTGTGGAAAGTCATTATGTACTTATAAGTAATTTCCTATTCCTATTTCTTATAAGTATTGCCATTTTTTTTTAAAATGCCACTTTATAGTCTACTTTCCACTTCCATTTTCAAAGGGAAATATAGGCCTATTGTACTTTTTTTGTGTTTTACTCCCACTATTTGACCATTTTAATGAGTAATATTAGATACTGTATGATGTGGGAACATGCCATTGTATATAGGCCTATGTGTGTGGGTTTTAAAAAAATAAACATATTAAACTAACCAGCTGTGGAAAGTCATTATTTACTTATAAGTATTTTCCCTAGAGTACAAATATTTTGAAGTATTGCCATTTTTTAATGCCACTTTATAGTCTATAACATTTAAAGAGTTAAATAGTGTTAAATTTAACTCTTTAAGTGTTGATTTAACACTGCAAACTTTACTGCCTACTTTCCACTTCCATTTTTCAAAGGGAAATATAGGCCTATTGTACTTTATTTGTGTTTAACTCCCACCATTTCACAGTTTTCATGTTTAATATTTAATACTGTATGATGTGGGAACATGCCATCATATATATGTGTGTGTGGGTTTCTTTTTTAAACTAACCAGTTGTGGAAAGTCATTATTTACTTCTATGTATTTTCCCTGGAGTACAAGTTTTTGAAGTATTGCCATTTTTTTTCATGCCACTTTATAGCGATTACTTTCCACTTCCATTTTTCAAAGGGAAATATATTGTACTTTTTGTTTTATTTCTACTATTTCACAGTTTTCATGATGAATATTTGATACTGTATGATGTGGGAAGTGGATTCACTCCCAGACGGCTCTTCATTTAGTAGCTTTTATAAATCAGCCACATTTAGCTTTAGTTTGACCTTTGACCTTAACTAGTATGTGTGTGCACTTAACCCTTTATTGGGCAAATAATTATATTTGGTAACTTCTGTAAATATCCCAAAATATCCTTCCTTCCTTCCTTCTTTCTTTCCTTCCTTCCTTCCTCCCTACCTTCTTTCTTCCCTTCCTCTTTTCCTTTCTCCCTCCCTCGTTCCTTATTTCCTCCGTCCTTCCTTCCATCTGTCCTTCCTCCCTCCCTCCTTCTCTCCTCCCTTCCTTCTTTCCTTCCTCCATCCCCCTTTCTTCTTCCTTTCTTCTTTCTTCCCTTCCTCCCTCCTTCTCTCTTTCTTTCCTCCCCCTTCCCTCCCTCTTTCTTTCTTTCCTTCCTTCCTCTTTTTCTCCCTCCCTCCTATCTTCCTCCCTTCCTTCCTTCCTCTCTCCCTCGTTTCCTTCCTTCTTTCTTCCTCCCTTCCTTCCTCCTTCCTTTCCTTTCCTTCCTTCCTTCTTCCACCCTTCCTCCTTTCTTTCCTTCCTTCCTTCCTTCTTCGTCATAGGTTCTTATAGACTTATTTAAATGGATCATGTGGAAGGTTTTTTTTTTACTTCCTGCATTCAAACTTTCTGCAGCTGACATTTCTGCTTATTTGCACAACATCTGGATCAAATACTAATAAATGACAGCAGTTAAATGAGCCGTGAGGTGCATCATGTACTTTAACCCCGATGGTGGATAAGACTGTAAAAGGTTAATAGGGTAATTTTGTTAAATTGTGAACTTTTAACAATCCCTGTCTCACTTTATATCTTCCTCATTAACTTACCTTAACCCTCATGTCGTCCTCCCGGGTCAAATTGACCCCGTCTGTTTTGACTGTTCCTTCTTTCCTCCCTTTCTTCCTCGTTCTGTCCTTCCTTCCTTCTTCCTCCCTTCCTTCCTCCCTCCTTTCCTTCCCTCCTTCCTTCCTACCTTCCTGTCTTCCTTCCTCCCGCCTTTCCTTCCTCCTTCCTCCCCCCTTTCCTTCCTTCCTCCTTTCCTTCCTTCCTTCTTCTTCCCTTCCTTCCTCCCTCCTTTCCTTCCCTCCTTCCTTCCTTCTTTCCTGTCTTCCTTCCTCCCACCTTTCCTTCCTTCCTTCTTCCTCCCTCCTTTCCTTCCTTATTCTTCCTTCCTCCCTCCCCTCCTTCCCTCCCTCCTTTCTTTCCTTCTTCTTCCCTTCCTTCCTTCCTCCTTTCCTTCCTTCTTCCTCCTTCCCTTCCTTCCTTCCTTCCTCCCTCCCTCCCTTCTTTCCTTCTTCCTCCCTTCCTTCGTCCCTCCTTTCCTTGGAAGGAAGAACAGAGGAAAGAAGGAAGGATAGGAGGAAGGAAGGGAAGAAGAAGGAAGGAAAGGAGGGAGGAATATGGAGGAAAGAAGGAAAGGAGGAAGGAAGGGAGGGAGGAATATGGTGGAAAGAAGGAAGGGAGGAAGAAAGAAGGAAAGGAGGAAGGAAAGGAGGACGAAGGAAGGAAGGAAGACAGGAAGGAAGGAAAGTGGGCCAAAATGGACCCCTCTGCGGGCCGGTTCTGGCCCACAGGTCGCATGTTTGACACCCGTTCTAGACGAAGACTTGACATCCATGAATTCTGCTATTACTGTTATCATTAGTCATACTTCCCTTTCTAGTACTCTCTCTCTCACTCACTCTCTCTCTCTCCCCCTCCTTCCTTCTTCTCTCTTTCAACCCAACCGGTCGAGGCAGGCGTCCGTCCACTTAGAGTCTGTGTTTTGAGTTTCTTCCTGTTAGAGGGGTTAAAGAGTCTACTCTCACTAAGTGCTTGCTCATGGGGGAATGTAGTGTCTCTTTAAATTAAATTAGAGTAGAGTCTAGACCTGCTCTGTGTGTGAAAAGTGCCTTGAGGATAACTTTAGTTGTGATTTGAATTGAATTGAGTTAAATTCAAGCCAACATCTATGAATCAGTATCATAAAGTTTTATTCACTAATGACGAGTCTCACAGGAGAGCACGAATATTCCTTCAGAGCAGATTCAGAGCAGATGTAGTGATGTGTGAAATAAAGCAATACTTTAACTTTAATACTTTACTTTTAACTTTAGCTCTAAGCCGTCTCCAAAAACTCAAAAACAAGCTCAGATCAGCTTACTCAGAAGTAATAAGTATATTCCTGAGCATGCTGGTAACTGTACATATTACCAATAATACCATATCCTTCCTTCCTTTCTCCATTCCTTCCTTTCTTCCTCCCTAATTTCCTTCCTTCTTCCGCCCTTCCTTCCTTCCTTCCTCCTTTCTTGTGAAATGTGAAACTTAATGTCTGAAAATGACGTCAAAAAAACTAAAGGAAGTGCACAATACTCCTTCCTTCCTCCTTTCTTTCCTTCCTTCCTTCCTCCTTTCTTTCCTTCCTTCCTTCCTTCTTTCTTCCTCCCTTCCTTTCTCCATTCCTTCCTTTCTTCCTCCCTAATTTCCTTTCTTCCTCCTTTCTTTCCTTCCTTCCGTCTTTCTTCCTCCCTAATTTCCTTCCTTCTTCCGCCTTTCCTTCCTTCCTTCCTCCTTTCTTCCTCCCTAATTTCCTTCCTTCTTCCGCCCTTCCTCCTTTCTTTCGTTCGTTCCTTCCTCCTTTCTTTCCTTCCTTCCTTCCTTCTTTTCTTCCTCCCTAATTTCCTTC